>NC_051156.1:14425695-14680820 GCF_013339745.2 Dermacentor silvarum | reverse complement strand
GGAAGCGCTTGCAGTGATTGCCGCGCCTTCGGCGGTATACCGTAAGGAACCTTTCCGCATAAACAGCTCGTTGCAACGCGCTGGTGAGGTGCTGAAGAAACAGGATCCCGTCAGCTATAGGGTCACGTGAAAACCATAGGTTATGTGGTCATATAACTGCGCTGTTATCGAGTGGTGGGTGAGGTAGACTGCAGAGATGCGTACCGAGCATAGCGGCATATAGTGTACAGGCAGGACTTGTAGGCCCGTGTTGAGACATAACTTAGGTTTAATCAATTAAGACGCTACGCAACGGTACGACCCCTTTTGACGGTGACGTCAACTCAACCTCGCACAGTCGCCGCATGGATGAGAGGCTGAAAGCAGAGGATTAACGAGAGCATATACGGCAGGAGAATTTCCGCTTCCATTACGTAATTTCGCCATGCAATCCTGAACAAAAACATGTCGCAGCACGTGCAGCCTCGTCGTTATTTATTAATTTCTTCTATTAATAATTTGCTTGCTTATTTTTGTTTGTTCGTCCTTTATACATATTGCAGCCCTTTGGGTTGTTGCACCTGTCGGGTAAGACCGTATAAGTGCCAATTAAACCTCAATATAACAATCAAAATAAAGCAAATTTCATCATTAAAGCACTTATGTAATCCTATAGAATCCAATAACGTAGTGATAATGAACGAGCTGCACCAGGGGATGCGTCATTGTTATCAATGCAGCGAGGGAAAAAAAAAACGATGAAAATGTCAGCGCGCGGATATAAAGGCAACATTGTTCAAGGCATATGGTAATTTCTAGTTGATATTTGGTAACCCAATAAAACATGCTTGGACCAGGACATATCTTATGCAATGCTAAAATCCAAAATTTGCGTGGCCATCGTAAGTGAAACAATATGCAACGGTAGCGTAGCTAATATGTAAAGGAGACTGCACATTAATAAAAATATATTTTATCATACAATACTGTTGTCTACACACAGGCACATTTCGATGATGCACAGTGCGTTATTTTGGAATCTTTGCTTCACATGCTTACACATTGGAATCTTTGCTTCTAATTAATAAAAGCAGAAAATAACAGTGGGGCCAGCGCTGAACCCTGCAAGGCCCCCCGAGATGACGCTAACTACAGACGATTCCGCAAGGATAGACAGGCTATGAACGGGGAAAAGAAATCATGTGCGCAGGGCGGCCGGTCAGGGCTCGAAGCCTCCGTGCGCGGCATGCGGCCGTCCAGCGAGCCGACCACTGGGCCAGGACCTTTACTGCGCCGCATGCTACAGCGAGGTACTGCTGCTGTCGCCGGGCCGGCACCCTCAAGGTAAGCCCTGCCTATGCACCGTACCGGGCGGTTGGTCACGTTTCATACTCGCGCGGAGAAAAGCAGGCCACACGAAATGCAGGCACGATCACGTGCATAAAAAAAAAAAATATGGGGTTTTACGCGCCAAAACCACGATATGATGAGGCACGCCGTAGTGGGGGACTCCGTAATAATTTGGACCACCTGGGGTCTTTACCGTGCACCTAAATCAAAGTACACGGGGTTTTCGCATTTCGCCCACATCGAAATGCGCGCTCCGTGGCGGGATTTGATCCGCGACCTCGTGAGCAACACAATAGCCACTGAGCAACCACGGCGGGTCACGTGCATTTCCTTTAAATATACAGAAGGAATCGACGAAAACATGAAAACATAATCATTGCGTAACCTGTTATCATGACGAACTTCAACTGACAGCTATGTGTGCGCGTGCCGTGTGTTCTTCCATGTATATGTCCCGCACTTTGCGCACAACAGTCACCCCATTTGCGGCGCCCTCCGGGAGTGCCGTGCGCAGGTGCCCCGGCGCCCAGCACGTGCTCGTCGGGTTCCGGAGCCTAGTCACGGCGTGCACGCCCAGCCAAGCTGGCCCCAGCCCGCGCAGGCCAGCCTCGGATACGGCGGCGGAGAGGTCTGCGCACGCTGCCGCGACGTCGTCTACTTCGCCGAGAGGCAGGTGGGCAGTCTAGCAGCCAGCCACACGCGTTTAAGTGGCCGCGTTCACTCCCAACCGGTCATGAGCTGGCACAGTACTCGAGTGACAAGCGTAAATAATTTTCTCAGGTAAAGTCAAGTAATGAACATATATCACCTAGGAGGGTGAAGGAACACCGGACTTGGCAGTTCTCTTTCCCTTATTTGTTTCCGACCTGTTACTTTTACAATACCCGCTTAAGCCAAACTCCGACCTTCGCCGCAGCCCCCAGTGACTTTCGACGATAACTTTACAGATACTGCACAGTGTCTCTCTTTGATATGTATGCTTGAACTTCGCTCATTTGGTACGAGAGCGACAGAGATAAGCCGTTTTTGATGATGACGCAGACCTCAGTTCACCTTTTCTTTTCAAACTGAAGGAATCGGGGAGTGTTCGAATGAAGATACCATGACCCTTGTCTTAGCCACGTTGTCTTCGCTCTTGTCTAAAAATGGCACGCAAGACTTTGCGTCATCGTCCACAGAGGTATCTGTAACACATTTGCATCTGGTTGACACATGCGTGTACCAATCCACTGCGAACGCTGGCTGCATGTTGAATCATGTCTTGCTTATCTTTTCTTTCGAGAGAACCACGATCCTCTTCCTTTTCACCGAAGCCAGCGTACCTGTTACCGAAAGCTCGTAACGCGCAAAGGAATCATCATAGACATGACAAACGTACGTGCTTGTCCTGTGTCATTCGATGTGGTATAAACGCCCTAGCCTTATACCACTATGCTCGCGAACCCGACAACTCTTTCGGCATGCCTCATTCTGTGTGCAGAACTGTCCGGGACAATATGCAATGTTTTATAAAAAAAAAAAAAAAAAAAGTGTGTAGAGGTTATGCTCCTCGCCATGTCGTGCAGTAGGCCTCCCACATCGCTGACTCGAGGCACTCGAGAGCGCTCGAGACTGAGGAGGACTATGCTCAAACTTCGTGGCTTTAGCCGCAAGTATTGCAGGAGCTTCAGTGCAAAGCCTTGCGACAGTTTCGGTCAATGCTGCATGGTGGCAGGCACACCTTTAGCAAGGCCGCATGTTCACGGTGGCTCCAGAATAAATAAGTAAAATAGCTTTATACTAATTGGGATTCCTGTGCGTCTGGTCGCACGTCTCCACCGGATGACAGCGACGGCCCTTACGTGCAGCCGTCAAGGATTGTATACCGCGACCCCGCGTAAATGCTGTTCGGTCACGTACCACGTCATGCATTCGATTCGAAGACCGGTACTTGCAACTTAATGGCACGGCCGCCGAGTTTCTCTACTGTTCCGCGGCCACACGTTCACCCGCAGTGTTTTCGAAAACACACTGCCTCCACAACGTTCCCCGCCTCGGGAACGCGTGTAGGTGGGCACCGCCGGGCGCGTGTACCACGTGCGCTGCTTCCGGTGCCGGGCGTGCGAGCAGCGGCTGGCCTCAGGCTCCTACCGATCGGACGGCGGAGAGCTCTACTGCGAGCCCTGCCACCGACGGCACCTGGGACCCAGGGGCTACGGCTACGGGCTCGGCTCAGCGCTGCGATGCTTCCCGGGACGCCTCTGAAGGCGCCGTGCAGGTAGGCCTCGTGTGCATCCTGTATAGAGGTGCAGTCATGAAAGCAGTAGCAAAGATGAAATGGCAGTCGAGGCAAGCGACTCAATCGAGGTGTGAAGTTTTTGGCCCTTAGGCGAGAGATATCGATGCATTTGCGTGCGCGGCTCGTGCATCGTGGTACTGGTAATATCTCCTGCGTAACTGTCTTCCTTCTCTACTGTTCCTCCCGTGGACCGATGTACGGAAGATGTGCCGCACAGCGCGCGCTTATGTCACTGACGCGGAAAGCTAGGGCGACGAACATACATAAATATAGGCGTCTCGAAAGATGGGGCCGCATATACAGGGGTTTCAGCGAACACTTTCAAAATTTACTTAAGGTGCCTGTGGCAGCCCAATTCTAGTTAGAGTTGGTCTACTCGAAGAGGCGGACATTATTTGCAAAATAATTGAAATGCATAATCGACTAATTAACACAAATTTATTAATTATGTTTTAACTAATTGCCTGATGGCCCATATGCAATTTACAAATTGTAGCCGTGGAGTTCGCAAGGCGGATCCACTGGAATCAATTCTCAGGATGACACCAGTTTCGAGATATTAATGCCGAACTTTGCGGAGAAATACATAGGTGTTCCAGTTACTTTTGCGCATCAATGCATAAAATTACGTTTTGTTAAGAAACTATCTGGAACTCCAATGCATTTCTCCACAAAGTTCGGGAATTAATATCTCGAAAACTGGTGTCATCCCGAGAATTCGTTCCAAGTGGATCCGATCGCCTTGCGAACTCTACGGCTACAATTTGTAAATTGCAATATGGGCCATCAGGTAATTAGTTAAAAACTTAATTAGTGAATTTTTGTTAATTCTCGATTATGAATTTCAATTTCTTGTGCAAGTAATGTCTGCCTCTTCGAGCAGACCAGCTCGTGAACTAGAATTGTGCTATCTGCCACAGGCAACCTTAAGTAAATTTTGAAAGTGTTCGCTGAAACACCCTGTATAAGACAGCGTTCGCGCTGCTGGCAACGCGCTATAAGAATGGTGCTGCATGGCCAGTGCTGCGCGATGATTACAGTTTGCAATAGACACCATGAAACGCAGCACAATTTCAAAGTAGCTCCCAGTGTTACTAGCAATTCAGTGGCGTGATATAGTCTATGATAACCCCCTCCCCCCCCCCTCTCCCGGCATGTTGTGAAAACGGTCGCGATTTTTCATGTTTCAGTAAGGTTAATGGCGAGGTATGGAAAAAAAAAAGCGTACGGGGCTTTCTTCAGCTGGCTCACTTCGATATTTGCTAACAACGAAAGTAATGCACTGTTCAGATTAAGAGCACTCAGCAGAGTTTGAAATGCTTTAGATAGTTTTGGAGCCGAATTCACAAAGCCTTTCGTTTGCGATTGATATTTGCCATTGGATGACCAGTATCGCTAATAACATTTCCAGCATCACGATTGGCTGGCATTCCTCACATGAACAATTCTAACGTAAGTGCTTTTCGTGAATGCGGGCCTGGTTCTTTCATAAGCGCATCTTGTAGCAGTGTTTTGGCATCGCAGGCGCACTAGCGTAGACGTATAGCTGAATACGTACAGACGTCGCTGAGAAGAGCAGCGGTGATGGCGAATTGTCACCGGGCTCGTATGTAACTTGAATGCTATAATCACTATCATGTAACCACTTTCGTGGTAACTTCTAACACTTATGTGAGTCAGTATTATTACGCTTATGTCTTGGCGGTAACTAGTGTTCATTAAATAAATTACTTGCAAGTTACAACTATGATCATGACAAGAAAACCGTGTTTGCAGCCTGACTAGCGTACAGATCGTGCAGCTCACATTCCCGCCAGAACTCACGTAAGACAACAAACACATTGACTGCAGAAGTGGCAAGCATCGTTCTTGACCGACAGCCAGCAGGTCTCAAAGCTAGAACTAAGAGCTGCTGCAGTGGTAGTGCAGCTCTCCATTGTGAACTAAATGCCACCGTCTGGGAGTTTTTGTCAATACGACCAGTTAATGCACGTTCCATCAGCCAACCAAGGCACGCCGTGAAAGCCTGTTCGTGGAGCAGATGTGACCAAGCTCACAGTGAAGCGTACAATCTGGAGATGAAGCAGGAAAATTGGTTTCCTCGGAATTCGCCGAAAAGAGCGTCTTCACAATGCCGTAAAGAGAAGACTCCACTGGCACAGGGGTTACAGCGCGAAAGCAGGACATGATTACAACCGACAAGCGCTGTCCTACTGACAGCCGATGACTTCAGAAGACATCCTATTAGAAGAGCGGGTATGCTTCTGGTGGCATAAGCATTCAAACACTACATTCGAACACGATCGAGGCGGCCGTGATGCTCATTATAAACCTTGCCGTCATTCAGAATTCTTTTATTACATCCGAGCTGTTCGTAATAAACCTACTTCCCGAAATCAGTCCAAATGTGACAAAAACAAAAGAGGCAGACTTGTCCGACCTTGTATTCCAACGGCGATACCCACCATGGCAACTCTGCTCGGTTAAGCCGTCTCGGAACGTTTTCCGCCAAAGACGTCATTGCGGTTCCTGCGCTTCGAGTTCCGGTTCCTATATGTCCGCCTCTAACGGTAGTATAAGTGTCAGTCAATATGAGAGGACAGTTTCGTTTAACCAGTCCTGAACCGGAATGACATTGCGCGGACACCTTCCACAACACCTAGGCGTAGTAGCAGCCTCGCTGTAAGAGCTGTCACGTTGGATCAAAGCAGTAACACTAATTCGTTTAGCGGCGAAACTATTGCGCAGAACGTGGTTCCGGATCCGCCGAAACGGGGACTGTCCACTCAAAATGTCAGCGGAAATTCATTCAGATCGAGAACCACTAGAAGGCCACCTTACCATAGAAGCAGAAAGAGCGGTTCCGAAAACCAGAATCCCCCCCAGTGACCGCAAGGACGTCTTTGTTGGGAAATGCTCAGAGGAACCGAGCAGTGGTCTAGTGGCATGGGTATGCATGACCCGCGGGCATAGGCAGCCACGGGTCTTCCCGCGTGTTCCGTATATCGTTGAAGTTTGGATCGAGATTCTCTAGCGACGCACAAGTCTGCCTTTCTATGGTTACCCAACGAGAAAACTGTCCGAGCGTCCGTCCGTCCTCTGCGTAAGACGATCGCTTTCAAGACAGAGTCAGCTGTAGAAGAAGACGACGACGAACACACGAGCAGTGGCATGAGCGTGAGGGCCAGTTTGGGAACGCTGACATGATCTGTGGCATGGGAGCCAGCTATGGAAAAAGACGATGGCGAACGCGCGAGCAGTGGCACAAGCGCATCTCTGTGACCATGTGATGCGTGAAATTGGGCACACACTAGGCACACCTTTAGAAAGCCAGAACCGTGGAGCAGCCGTGGCTTCGGATCGGAACGTCATCAGCGCACCTGGCACCACCGCCTGCAGTAGTTTGCATAGGCGTATCTACCGGGGGGGTAAAGTATGCCATTTGCCTCCCCCCCCACACACACTTTCAAAAGCGGGCACTTTCGGCTACACACTGGAAAGTCCAACAAAACACAGCTGAAGCTAAATTTTATTTCTTCATAGAGTCACCTCGTTAATAATGCTTTTCTTACTACGTATGCCCGGTTTGGGCAGTGAGTATTGTGCTTCCTCGTGATGCGCTGTAGCGGACGACGCGCGAGATTCGCCATACACGCTTGCACTGCGCAGAAGTCCTGGCGCTGGACAGTTCCCACAGCTACAAATTATCGCCTAACCATACTTGAAAAAACAAAACAATCGGCTTGATATACTTAACCTTGGGCGAGGGGAGAGGTCGGGATAAAGTATTTTAATCAGCCGGCCCAACGATAGGTGTGCCTTACTGCATGAAATGATTGGATTATCAAATGCTGGAACTATTCCGTCCAGCGATAGTCTACGTAGCGTTGCAGTATAAACATATATCTTATCACCATCAAAAATCTAATCAAACCACTTACAGGTCTAACTGCCGAATTTCTTTGTGTACTCACGACTCAACGTATATTTATTTATTCATTTATTCATGATACCTCAAAGGTCCCTGAACGGGACATTACATGAGGGGTGGGCACGTAGAAAAATGGCGGGACTGGTTAGGTGGCGTGACTTGAAAGATGGTCTTCAATAGCAGTTTTGAAACGGAAATGTCGGTGATGAGGGCGATGTCAGAAGGAAGGGTATTCCATTCTCGGGCTGTGTGCAGAAAAAAAGAACTCTGATACATGGTGGAATGGGCGCGTAGTAGATACACAGCATTGTGATGCGTATGGCGGGAGAAACAATGCGCTGGAATGATGATTGGTTGCCTGTGGGCAGCGAATGAAAGAACCTAAAAAATAAGAAAAGATAGCACTTTTGCGGCGGGAGGTGAGCGAGGGAAGACACAACCGGGATTTTAAGGCTGAGACACTTGTATATAGGAGTAGTCAGAAAGAATGAACCTGGCAGCATGGTTCTGAACCGATTCAAGAGAAGTAATCATATAACCTGGTGGTTGTCATAGATAGCACTGGCATATTATAGTTTAGAACGGATTAGGGTTTTATATGCAAGTTCATTTATTCATGATACCTCAAAGGTCCCAGAACGGGACATTACATGAGGGTCTGCGAGGTGATATGTTCGTGAAAGTGACCTCGGTCGAACGTGCAGAGCCATTTCAGTGCCAATAGAACACTTAACTGAATTTTTTCTAAAGGCTTGTGTCACTTCTGCTTTTATCGATTTCATTTTCAGGCCGTTTCTGAATAAGGGCTACCCTACTACTTGTTTCCCGGCAGGAGCAAGAACAGCAGATGTTTTATATTTTGAAGAAATGAAGACCACCTTATTGCGATGTGTTCCGAAAATTTTGACTGTGGTGGTTGCTTATACTCGAAAAACCGCTACTGAATACTCACTTTCCCCCAGTTTTTGTGCTTTATACACGGCATTTAGTTGTTCATCCGGTATCCTCAGTGAACTATGCGGGGCACGGTGTGTAATATTTATTCGAAGTACGAAATAATATCTTGAGTGACGAGCGATAAATGTTTTTTCTGCGTAGGTTCATTGCAAGCCTTTGTAGAAAGTTACATATTGAAGTGTTCCAGGGTGCCATACCGCCGCTTTCTCCGACTACTAAAACAATTGCATGAGATATGGACTTGAAATTCCATGAAAATAGGGATAATTTTAAGTGCAATGCGTTGCGAAAATCTCACTTTCTGCTTTAAATGCAAGTGTTGCAGATAAACTCTTGTTTTCCCATTGTTTCCGTGCACCATACGGGATGCGTATAGGTTGCTTCTCCGGTGTCTTCAGTGAGCTAAACAAGGCATCTTGTTTATATATGGGGATAATGAAATTTTGTGACGAAGTAAGATGTGTATTGATGAATTACTGTTTTTTTTTTAATTCCCAGCAAGAAGTGCTTCAATGCATTAAACGGGGACAAGGTTTAAAACGGAACACTAATATACGGGTAACTTTTCAAAGTATGCGATGTAATTACAGGAAACTGAAACATTTAATGCAACTGTTCTAAAAAAAACCAGCTTCACTAAATATCGGATTGTAATTCACTAAGTTCGCACACCTCTTGCCGTCTTTTTCTTTTTAGTATTGAGAGTGATTTATGTTGATTGTACTTCGTTCTGTATAACCTCGACAGCACTATTACCTTAACTAGCGATACATTCATGCTGTAGACTTAAACACCAAGTAAAATTATTTGTTTAATCAGTAAAATTGACTGCAAAAAATGTGCCTTCTTTGTGTGTGTTAGCTGCACTGCTGCTACTGGGTTGGATCAGGGACCTCTGGGCACTCAATGCCATTTGTCCCTGCATCACATAGATTTTATAGCGACAAGAAATAAATGCAAATTCAAATAATTTTTAGGCCTCGATGGTTCACCACATAGAGTTTCTCACTATATTACCTAGAGGGAAAACTGGCACTGCTGCGCTGTGGTATCCATGGGAATGCCGGTATATTGTGACTTCGGATTGGCATCGTTCTTGGAGAGCCAAAGCCTTGAAGACGCGCCTGGCTAGCACCATTCCGTCTGTCACAATGATTCATTTCCTGCTAAAACAGCACGTAAAAAAACTGCTTTAGGTTTATCATTACACAAAAACATGTTTTGTCTAATTTTGAGGACTTACTATTGGATGCACAATTATATGAAACGTAAAAAGTATCAGCTGGCCGCTAAAGTTGGAAGGCAGACAAGATTCTCGCTCGCTTTGGAACAACCTGTCGTCTGTTCTTGCTTTTCTTCGCTTGATTCTGCATTGTAGGTGAGTAAACTTTACTGAGATGTAATATGGGTGAATGAAAGCCTTTTATGTAGATCTTACTTTAAGAACGCATTATTTGTGTAGCCATATCCACGTTTTAGACGAAGCCTCGTTCAACACAGCCAACACAAGCCTCGAAGACACATATCCCGTCATTCCCATGAGGGCACGGCGCCCTCTAAGAAACTCGCATAGACGGAGGCGCCAGTTTACTCTCTAGGTGTTATAGTGAGAAACTCTATGGTTCACCATGTGTTATTGAGAAAAAAGTCTATTGTTACGCATAAAAATACCTGACAGATGCATTTCCAGGCTTTTTCACTTATTATAATAGTAATTATATATTTGTTGGTACGCCTCTACCGCCAGTATGCCAATAGTTGGTACGCCTCTGGTAGTTTGCTTGCCTCATCAGTTCATGTTGCTGCGCCGCCTTCCGCAGCAGTTCGTGTCGCCCCAGCACTGTCGCATTTACGTAATGGCGCCAAGACGACCGCAACGCTGAGCAGTTTTAGGGTTACCAGCACTGTTGAGGTGAGCACTTAACACGAGCACTCAACACCACGTTGTTACTACGAAATGCTTATGCATCATTTAGACAACTTCTCGAGATTTTTTTTCTTTTCTCGCGGCACTTTTCGTGTGCTTTTGTGGGCTTCAGTAAAACTACGAGTGGAGGTATTATCAAAACTAACCTCCAGTGCTCCTAGCACTTCGTCAATAAAAAGACGGCAATATTTGCGCATTGGTCGACTTGGCAACATGTTTAAATGACAGTAGCAGTGAAAACACAGAAACTTCTCTCGGGCTGTCAATTTCTCGATCCAGGTGAAAATCGCCAATACTTTCTAAAAATAAACTGCAATATCAGAAGCTATGTTTAGTATAGGTGCAGGTTGTTCCATTGAATAACAGTGAAGTTTAAGATGTAATAGAAAGCTCTGCATGAATGGAACTGCGTATTGCTAGCAATTGTGTATTCTAGGTATAAGGAGTTTTATTTTTCATTTGAAAAAGTGTCTGCAGAACCCACAGTGCATACAGTCTATGCACAAAGCATTTAGAACCAGCAATGTCTACCCTTATTACATCTCGCATTCAGCACACATATAGCTACTGCAGATATTTGTAAAGTGAAACATGCTACTCCAAAGGCCTGCTAGCCATTAACACATTTTATTCTGTCTATAGACATGCCATCTCTAAAGAGTGCCCAATTATTTTTTATGCAGGGAAGCAGCAACCTCAAGGCCCGTCCAGATCACACACCCAGCGCTTGAAAAACTGAAAAAAAACAAAAGAAAAAGGCGGGGTTTGGGCGAGGTTACATAAATGGTATAAAAATTCTTTTTCCTCCCTAAAAATGTGTGCTGTTTCAGAGACCCCAAGGGTGTTGGATTTCCAGCAGCTACATCCTTTAGCCGCACAGCTTAATATTATAGATATAACTTGCAGTGCCCGCATGGTACAATTCAATGTTAATGTGCTGGAATACATTTAGCATGTTAACTCTACACTGGCAACATCTGTAGGCTCCTTGTGCTCATTGCCTGGCAATGCAGCCTATGCCACAGAGCCGACATATGGGCAGATTTACAAACTTCTATTGCGCAAGTGCACTCCCTTATTGGTTGGTGCTGGCAGTTACCCGGTGCGCACCACTCCGGAAGCAATAGCAGTTAATCAGACTATCAATGTGGCAGTGGGCCCCAGTTGTGGGCTTGCACACACAAGAGAAGTCTTGTGAATGCATGCCTTGGTTTTCAGTCAGCACTTCGTCTTTTCTATTTGTGCTGCTATTTGCCTATAATTCGCTGGGGATATTAAATTTTGTAAAATTAATGTAATGCTTTCAGCCTCAAAACATGCATTACAAAATATGGCTAGCTTTCCAGTTACTTCATTTCTCACAGAGGTGGCCAGACAGAGGCAAGGTGTTAAGTGGATAATAAGGTAATGGTGGCATGTGGCATTGCATCCTGATGTGCTGGAGCTGTCATCAGTTTATCAGTAAACTAGCTAAAGGAAAAACACAAATGAGCTGGCTGGCATTACAATTACCAATAACTAAATCGAAACCTCACTCTTTTGAATGGATAAATATCAGACTGAACCACACAATTGCATGTTCGTGTCTCGAAACACAAGCCCATTGCCAGAAGTTTAGATATTGAGCTAATCTTGACATGACAAGAGAAACAACTCTGCTGATGTACCTTGCTTTAAGTGTATGAAGAAGCTGGTGTGGGATGAGAGAAGCAACCAGGAGAATCCAGGCAGGATGGAAGAATAGCAAGTATATTTGGAGTCCTCTGCGATAAGAAGATACCAGCAAGTTGAAACAATTTTACAAAGCAGTGGTATGGCTAGTGATGTATAGACTGAAACAATGCAATGATATCTAACATTCAGAAGAGACCAAATGTTGCTGCAGTGCGGATGCCGAAACAAGCTTGGAATTACTACATCGAAGAAGAGGTCAAGGCCAGAAACGTAGCAGCCAAGGTTGAAGAGTGAATGTTTGGTCAAGTGATGAGAACAGATGAGAGCTGCATGGCAATACTGAGCAAGACACCAATAACTGAAGGAGTGGGGGACTTAAAAATTAGCAGAGTAAACTCGTCAAAAAATGCAAGTCGATACAGATGTAGATCCTAGGTGATGGAAGGTTATCACTGCAATGATGCAATGTAAACATATGCCGAAGATTAGTAGCTATATGAATTATTTCAGTACTGAATACGATGCTTGTTGCAAAGTTGGAACTGGCCTACATGAGGATGTCTTTCATTAACCCTTTGCGGTCCGTTGTCGGGCAGGGCCCGACAACGCAACACAGCCGTATCGGTCCGCTGTCGGGCACTGCCCGACAAGGGTGTTTGGGGTTTAAATTTCACGGTTTTTCTCACTGAGATTCGTGCACATTCTTTGTATACATGATGCGCCATCTCTTGAGGGATAAATAAACTTTGTCGAAGTTTACTTCTTTTTGCACTAGGGTGCAGCACAATGTTCAGCACGGCTTCTGGATACCACAGCGTTTCGCTTGCGCGCGCAATAAACCCGATGCGCCATCTCTTGAGGGAATAAATAAACTTTGTTTGCTGAAGTTTACTTCTCTTTGCACTAGGGTGCAGCACAATGTTCAGCATGGCTTGGATACCAGAGCGTTTTCATTTGCGCGCGGTTTGCTGAGAAGCATGACCACATTTTCACCGCGTGTGTTTTACGGTGGTGCATTTAGTGAAACCTTCTAGGGGTTTCCATTGTCAATAGCTTTATTTTGAGGCGCACACAGCTGCAGAATCATGGGAGAGAGAACAGCGAACACCTGCAGTACTGCCGCAACCTCATCTTACAGCTGGTGGGTGACGTGAGGGCTAGAGCCAAAAAGCGGGGCCGTCTGCGCGGAAGGAGTGCGAGGAAAAGCTAGATGGGAGGAGCCATTTCATTACACGCCCCAGGCCGAGGCAACAAGGACTGTGCAGCTTGTAGCGATCGAAAAACAAACGGAGGCAGGAGGGAAACTGTTTTTCTGCAAAACCTGCAGTAACAACCCTGGCCTGCACCCAGGAGAACGCTTCAAGTGGATCACGCGCTGCTAAAAGTATCGGTAGAGGAGTTGCCTGCAGAATGCAAGAGAAAAAAATAAATATCCTGCGAGTTTTTCTTCCATAGTTGGTGGTTTATTAGCGGCGCCACAAATGGCAAAATAGTTTCGGACCAGAACAGCCCGAAAGTAGGTAAAAGTTCGGACCGCAAAGGGACCCGTATCACATACAATTAAAGGGGAAAAGATAGCCTTGCATGACCCACCTGCAGTAGGTAAATGAGGGCTGAACAGTTGGCAAAATGCTTCCAGCACAAAATTCTCTACCTCATAATTCTAAGATGCCCTTCTGCGAAAAAATGCACGTGAGAGCGCTTAAGCAAGTGCCTCTCCTGTTCCAAGAACAGTGCTGTTCATCCACAAGCTGCAACACCACCTAGCTTGAGACTCTCTGAAGCCACTGCAGTAAATATTTGTCACGCAAAAAATAAAGAGAAAAGAAAAAAAAATACAGACGCACACATATATATACAGGGTGTTTTTTTTTTTTTTTTTTTTTTAGCTGTACCAAATTTTTTAAATTAGAAAATTATATATCTTGTTCACGTTATCTTTACCATTCGAGTGCACCGATTGGCGGCCTCTAGATACAGAGCAATTCCCGCACTTACGTGCGTAATTAGCAAAGTTACGCTAATTAACTTTCTAATTATCAACAATAGGTGACTACAGCAAATGAGTACTTTGGGGCCTGTCCTTGACACTACCTATCCCAACGATCATATTTTCAATAGCGGAGTTCATGTGAGGGCTAAGCGACCGATTAATTCCCCCTGGCAGGCTCCTTGAAACCGAAACTGGCCGCAAAAAGAGCGTCGTTGTCGTCGATGTCGCCGCCCCCCTGCCTTTCGTCACGTCTCCTAGGTAGGCGCCGGTCCGGCCCGCGAGCAGCTTGCGTTATCGCCTTGCTATCTGCGGCGTTCGCCGTCGACGCTACAGACTGATATGCCGTAATATGACGCCGTGCCTGTAGTATCTAAAAGCCCAAGGAGCGGGGTTCGCTACAGCGCAACGTGGCGCCCGACGGAATGATGAAGTAAATTTGGCGGCCCGCTGGCATTGAAACGCCGCAAACAGCAAGGAGATAACGCAAGCTACTCGTTGGGCCGGACCAGTGGTGACGTCGAAGACGTGACGAAAGGCTGAGGGGCGGCGACATCGACGACACAGACGCTCTTCTTGCGGCCAGTTTCAGTTTCAAGCTGCCTGCCAAGGGGAACTAATTGTTTGCGTAGCTCCCACGTGAACTCCGCTATTCAAAATTTGATCGTTGGGCTAGGTAGTGTCGAGGACGGGCCCCAAAGTAATCATTTGCTATAGCCACCTATTGTTGATAATTAGAAAGTTAATTAGCGTAACTTTGCTAATTACGCACGTATGTGCGGAAATTGCTCTGTATCTAGAGGCCGCCCATACGTACACTCGAATGGTAAACATAACGTGACCAAAATTTACATTTTTCTAATTTTAAAAATTTGGTGCAGCTAAAAAAAAAACACCCTGTATAGTGCATTAATTTGTTTCCCCCTTTGGGAACTGTCCAGCTTTGTTTGGAAACTGTTGAGATTTGTTGCCCCTTTGGGCTTCTGCATCGCATACCGGATCGTTCTGTTTTCCAGTTTGAAAGCTGTAGCTTTTCTTAGTTGTTTTTTCCCCTTTCCCCTTGCTTCAACCTGGCATATATAAGGTGCGCTATCCTTGCCAATAAAACCAGTTGTTAGTCAGCGCTTGTGTGTACGTGTCTCCCTTCTTGTGGTCATCTGTTTGCGCGGTTGCCCAAAGTTTCAAGATGTACCAACTCGCCCAAAAAGAAGTATTGATGATTGCTCACTTGTACACCCATTAGCACCGTAACACTATAAAAACATCCTGCGCACTGAGATCGTGGGTGAGCGCAAAATGTGTTTCACCTTCTTCATCTGTACAGCACGAGTAAATGCTCATCATCTGTACAGATAAAGTTGTACAGATCATCAAGAGCATGCGTCGCGTCTTCTTCGTCGTCATAGCTCGAGCTTAGTGGCAATAAAGATGTCTCTTAGACGTGGTAGAGGTGCGGGGCACGTTACGCACTTGCAACCGTCCTGTGGGTTTTTCAGTGGATCGCTTGCACGAGGGTCGCCACGGATTGAACGATACTGTGCGCAGCAGGGCGTCTCAGCCGTCAGCCTTGCCGAAAATAAATGCCAAGAAGAAAGAAAACCTAAGAAAAGTATGAACGGCAGAGAAAAATCAATGCTGGGCTATATTTGCACTATGCGCATAAATATACATAGCAGCAAGTACGTTTTGCGAGAATAACATGGGAAATTTCTCGCATCCACGTTAGAAGCATGACGGTTCTTCTAAATTCGGCATAAACACGTAGAAAGTGCAGCAAGCGCAAATAAAATTTGGAGGACGCTTCAAGGGATATTGAACAAAACTTTTACCGCCGAGATTTTTAGCCTAAATGAAAGCTTGGGTTCTGAAAATGGTTGACACAACCTTGTTTTCAGGCAGAAACTGGCGGAAAATAACGAATTTTTTGCAGTTTTCGCAAAATACCACGTCGAGCGGCCGCACCGTGAACCAGAGGAAGGGGCGTTTTTCTGACGTTTTCTGTAGGGCATACCGGCCTGTGGGCCATCGCCCGCGTCTCTCCACCCGCATGGACGGCGGTGAGCAGCAACCTCTAGCAGCCGCATACTTGCTTTCGCAGGCGGAGCTGGTGCCCAAGTCTTTTATACCCAGGGTGGTTGCTTGGGAGAGTTGGAAATTCATGGTAAAAAACGGCGTACAGCGCGAACGGACAAGGACTGATAGAGGCGACAACCACTGCGCTGACTTCCAACAATATTTTATTGTCATTGCCACATCATGTGTATATATACAGGAGGGGGCATGCGCTGAAAAATGAAAGGCGGTCAGAAAAAAAGGGTTCTCTAACAGCAAGTCATTGGTACTTAGTATATGGTCACGTGAAAAAAAACTAATTACTAACACAATCTGTTTACATAAAGGACTTCAGTAGGTGTCAACTCGATAGAGGGGGCTCTTACATATTACTATAACAATATCTGTTCAGATAGAAGACTTCACTAGCTGTCAGCGCGATAGAGGGGGCACTGACACACACACTACCCAGTTTCCGAATGAATTCGGCTTCTATTATCTCTCGCGTGAGCCGTGAGCTGTGTCTCGCTGAAACCTCCGTATATTCAAAGAGGGGCTCACAGCCGACGCAGTCGCAATCTCGGCAATGGATGCCCAAGTGGCCTTGAACAGCGTTATGCACGTTATTGTGGCGCTCCTTTAGGTGATCATTTAAGCACCTGCTGGTCTGTCCAATATATTTACTTCCGCAAAACAAGGGAATCTGGTAAACCACATTAGTTGCGCATGTAACAAACGTTTTTTGTGCGCGACAGAGCAACAACTCTGATGTGATTTAGGCGCATTTACACGTTTACAGAGCCTTGCTAGCTTTTCCGGGGCTGAGAAAACTACATTGATTCCTGCACACTGCCCAATCTTTTTTAGCCTATGTCAGACATCGTGAACATACGGGAACACTGCAACCCGGCGCTTTTCCACCGGCTGGCTCCGTGACTGAGCGGCCTCATCACGTTTGGTGCGCTTAAGAAGCTGTTCTGTTATGGCTGAAATTACGGCCATATGGTATCCAGCACAAGAAAGGCGACCAACCTGTGCGGCAAAAATATGTTTCATGCCGTGCGGACATGATTTATAGAGGCTATTCACTAAGCATACATTTACACTACCTCGTTTAACGAGCTTTGACTGTGCCGAATTAAAGGGCAAGAGTGGCTTTTCACTCCTAGGTTCCAAGAACCTAGGTGTGAAGAGCCTTTCTAACAAACATGTGTGCTGGTTAACTTGCTCGCTACCTCTGGGTGACCTCCCTGCCTTTCTATACATCCTCTCTCTCTCTCTCTCTCTGGTAGAAACGCGGCCTCTTGCTTGGGCCTATCTCAGAGGTAGTGCACAGCCGCGCCAGAAAATTACATCATTTTCAGGTGTTTTGTTATTGTTTCGCACCTTTAATATTTCAGTCTGAGAAGATTTACCATAAAAGGCATGTGCTGTCGGTGTTTTGTTTTATTACATTTGTTTTTTGGGCTGTCATTCTCAAAATTCAGAGGAATAACTTTGTCAACCATGTAAGACAACGTATGCGCAACTTTAGCGATAGAATGGTGTGACAAAATAACCCACATATACCGCATGTCATATAGCAAGGCGTGGCACATACATGTACCTAAATATGTACGGAAATTTTCGCTCACGGACAACTCCGCCGACCCCGACACCGGAGTTTCTGCGACGCGGTGCCCTTAACGCTATCGCATTAAAATGTTCTTGAGCCATATAGCTCTTCCATGCGCTATATAAATGGCACTGTGAGGGAGTGCTGTAACATCCACTTCTTTACCTGATAAGGGCTCTTTATCTGGCACACAAGTCTAACCACAAAAGCGCACGTGTATTCTGCGCCAACGTCAATGTGGCTGCCGCGACCGAGAATCCGACCGGTGACATCGCGCTCATCGGCAGACCCATTGGGCCGCACCCAGCAGGCAGAAAATGTCGGAACAAATTTGCACTCGGTGGACAGTACAATGCAATATAAGTATGCGGTACTGACGACGGTTTGCTCAGAATAAACGATTGTGGTGCACAATCAGTTGACCAGTTACGCGCTTTCCTACTAATTGTGCTAATGACATTCCGTTATCTCTCGCAGTAGAGTGAGCAGATGAGAAAATCTGAACAATGATGTCGGGCCTGGAAATCACATTTATCAACGACTGATTGCGACTATTGTGGAACGCTTTTCCATACTTTACACGCGATGGCCGCACTCCTTACATGTCTTCACAATGCACGCAGCTGCTATCTTTCCTGTCTTAATTGGTTTTGGCCCTGCCAAAACAATGATGGCCGCAAGAAAATACAATCGGGATTCCAATGAACAGCGCATGAGTCCATGCCGACATTTTTTTCTCTTTTTGTTGAAATCACTTTGCTACATGCAGTGCTACGCTTTGTGCGAAGCAGGATAAATTTTTTTTTCAGTTCTTAACTCCTGTTTTTTCTATCAAATACGGCTTTTGTCGTCGTTGAGAAAGAAGGCCCATTACATCGGACCGATTAAACAAAAGGTCGCCCTTCTTTAGCACCTTCTGCTGTTCGGCCATTATCCATTCGCGCTAAACTCCCTTTCATTCACATGGCCCCAACAAAGAAAATCCGTGAAGTGATGTTTAAAATGGTTTAAAGCCTAATTGATTTTTTCGCCTTCAGACTTCAATTAATGAACTTAAATATACTATATAACCAAGCTTCTGGTATACAGACCCTCTACGCTATGCACTCAATACATTTTCGGCATTTGAAAACAGAAGCTTGACGAATGGTTTAAGACAATGAACCATGTAATCGCCTGCATAAATTGCTACCGCCGAATTACTAACTTGCTACTGTTTTTCTTTTCTCACCCGTCGTGGTAGCGTAGTTGCTTTCGCGTTGCGCTGCTGAGCGCGAGGTCGCGGGAGCGAATCCGGGCCGCGGTGGCCGCGTTTCGATGGGACTGAAAGGCAAAATGCACGTGTACCGTGCGTTGGGTGCACGCTAACAAAATCCCAAGTGCATGGTCAAAATTAATCCGGAGTCTCTCACTAAGGCGAGCCCCATAATCATAACGAGGTTATGGCACGTCAGAGCCCCGAATTTAATTTTATATTCTTTGTTGGAGCTGCAATGATTTTGTTAACTTCTGATGTTCAGACTAATGTCTGCACCTTAACTACGCAGTGTGCAATGGAATATGTAGAGCAGGTGCATAGGGGCGACGCATACGGCAAGTGGACATTTCATCTCTCTCCCTGAAGGTTTAATCCCACGAGATTAGCATAAGCTTGGTAAACGACGTCATTTAGGCGGCGCTATCAGTGATGCTCATAGAACTAGGGTGTTTTGTCGCAAAGCGCGTTCGTCAGGGCGACAGAATAGGAGCCGAGCTAGTGTAAAACCCACAGGAAGCAGAACCATTATGGGCAGGACGGCTTGCTGTTAAAGCTTTATCTGCCTGAACATCCAGCATTTGGCATGGCTGCTCTCTGCTGCTGGGCCGGTCGGTGTCTCGGCGGATATATTTGTGGATATGTATACAAATGTTTTGCGTGCACCGAATTCAACTACCATAAAACGAGATTATAGTAAAACCCTTCTCAACTAACGTTTGGTTAACTTTTGATTGTAGTAATAAAGTAATAACTATAATCAAAATAACTTTTGATTATAATTATGTATTATAGTGTGTTCTACCATTTTACCACGTTTTTTGTTTCATGTTTTGTATTTTTTGAATTTCTTTTGTCAACTGCTTTTGGTATGTCCCCCTGCTTAGTCTTTCGACCGCAGTATGTTGTAAGTAAATAAAAATAAATAATAAAAAATAGCGCCAAAAAGTGCCCCTCTGTTCCACGTGGTTCAAAAAATTACTACAAAAAGCATTTACATGCAAATGCCATCTCATAGGTATTTCTAAAGGCATCACTGTTTTCATCGAAAAATGCATTATTACATTATATTTAACGCATTATTTCATTTGTTTGATCTTTTTTTTTATTTGGCCAGGCCGTATGTGTCACTGGGTGTGTGCCCATTCATGGTCGATCCTCCAGAGTGGGTGCATGCCACAGTTACATAAGACGTACAGAATCGTTAATTGTCGCTTGATACATGTGAGACTTCTCTGTGCATCGTACAACACTATCGCATTTCATGACGAACACTACTGCCGCCTCACAATGCTCTGACGCGAGAGGAAGCCGTAATATGGCGAAAACTCCAAACAAACACTTATCCACATTTTAGTCTCTACCACGCTGTATCCTGCGCTGTATTCCTATAAATGCCCACACTGCGATCAATGCGCAACGCTTTACCACATGGTATGGGCTTGCGCAAACACACCACAGCACACACCCATAACACACCCCACCACACGGCAATGGGAGGCAGCGCTGTCCAGCTCCGACTCGACGGACCAGTTCAACCTGGTCAACCGAGCTAGAAGAGCAACTAAGGCCGTTGGGCTTCGGGACTGAGGGGACCACCCACTGCAGAGCGGACGAGCTACCTACGCTCGCGTGCTCCTTTGCACTAAAGTTTATTCTCTCTCTCTGTGTGTGTGTATGCACCGGTCTTCGCCATCCTTCCCTCGGCACGCATCCTACATCACCTGTATCCTTGTGACATCGCATCATAGATGTCCCGCACTGTGCATCCGCCTGACATGGTGCTTGCATTTTGGCATAGCTTGTAAGCAGTGTGACGCATCAACGTAAAAATTGCATGCGATTACAGTAGTGATCTTTGCGGTGAATAAGCATAAATATTGCATGAGGTTGCACGTTCCATCTAATGAAAATACACACACCGTTACGCAACGCTATTAGTTGTGCAAGATTTGATTACTACCGGTTGACTAAAGCTTCGCGTCCGTTACTTCAAACATGCTTGAATTTGTATGCACTTTCTTTGCTTCTCTTGGCAGCGAGCTTCGTATGGCAAGGACGCTTGTTTGCACAGCCATTGATAGACATCACGCATCTTCTAGGTAGTGTACATTACCTTGGCCTGTGTTAAAAGGAGTCTATAAAGTTTAATTATACTTTTCGGATAAGCTGATGCTTTGTATACTTTAAAAACAGCAGTGTTGTATACTTCGCATTTTCATGAACGATGTCGAGCAATAACGAAATCATTTTCCTTCAGAAGTAATCTGAGGCTATGTGCTATTTTGAGATAATTCTATCAAAAAGTTTCCCCGAAGTAGAATGGTTTTCCTATCGTTTGCCATGGGCTGTGCTCGCCGCACTGGAAATAGGGAGCAAGAAAGAGGTACTTTAGTAAACTATCTGGGATACCAGAGCATCTGTTTGAAGATATTGTGGAGGGATATCGCAAAAGTAGTAAATTGCTTAGATTTCCTACTAAATAGGCACGCATCTATTATTATCCGGCTGCATTTATGTATATTGGGAGAAAGGAAGGAAGGAAGGAAGAATAGGTGCAAAGACAGAGGCTAGCCAGTTCTCAGACCGGCTGGCTACCCTGTGCTGGGGGAAGGGAGTAAGGGGAATAAAAGGTAATAGAAAAGAGAAGTTAAAAAAAAGGGGGGGGGGAGATAGAAGCACATAAAAAAGGAGAATACGGCACTGCTTAATTGTAGGAGTCATGAGGTGGGACAAAGTAGACAGGGCTAATTGGAGATCGCAGGGAGAGGCCTTCGTCCTGTAAGTGGACATCAATATAGGCATATGATGACGGCACTGCTTAAAGTCAGTCTCTGAGACCAGTTCTCCACAAGAAGCGCAACAACGCTTTCATAGCCTTCTGTGCTGAGGATGGTCTCGGCCAGTGTCCTAGAACCCTGTGCTCTGACAAAGGGCATTTATCAAGTCCTTCTAACACTCTTGAAAGTTATATCCTGGGCACAATGAAGCGAGGAAACTCATATAGAGAAGGTGGGCGATTGTTTTCTCGTAGCTACAGTTATCGCAGGTAGGGCTGTCGACCATTCCGATCTGAACTGAGTAAACATTTTGAAGACCACGCCAAGCCACAAGCGGCAAAGAAGCGTCTACTCAGCGCATATTGGAAGTTGCACCGTAAGGTCCATAATTAAGATTTTTATCGGTTAACGTTCATTAATCAGCAAACTGCATATTGTTATTCGTCGTCTAAGTAATACGGTCTTAAAGTAACTCACCTGGAAAGGCGATTGCGCTATCTGTGCGACATAAACCCTGATGAAAAGACGGGGGGAGGGCTGGTGCTCACTGCATTACATTCTTATAATTCATGCAGATTTCCTGCATTTACCTGTGCATTTCTACACTAGGCCATTCATTTTCCCTATTCCACTGATATCTGTACTTCCCCCCCCCCCTGGTATCGCTGTGTGAGATTGTGCCACTACGTACTTTGTATTTTGCCCCTTCTGCTTGGGCCTTCAGACCTACAGTATACCAACAAAACTAAAGTAGCTCCTTCATCATTTAGGATTAGCCTTTCGTGGTCAGGGAAAATACAAAACATTACTGGCAAAATATCACGAACACTGAAACACTTGAAGCATTTCCTTCGCTAGAGCCCACGGGACCATTTGGAAAGGTGTTTCTGGAAAGCTAGGAAAATCGATCTCGTTATTAAATATAACTTTTTTTTGTCATTTTCTAACAACCTGTCCACTACAGCGCTACACATTTCATCACTTACGATTATCACTGATGCGGCAGTGCGAAATACTCCACGTAAATGCGTTCGTTTCCGTGCTCAAAATCCTGAAAAGCGCGCATCACCGCGACAGACGCGTTCAGTGATAGGACCATCCTTAGGCACGGCGATGTACTCGGCAGAGCATGGCGGGACTCGTGTTGTTTACATCCACCGTGGTGCATACGTGCAGCCTCTCGCACCTGCGTCACTAGCACCTAGCCGCTGCTGCTGTTGGGGCTTGAGTTCGTATCTCAGTGGCTGCAGTGAGTAAGAACTGTTTTCCTTCTTTTCACACACAAACAGGAGGAGTGCGGCTGCGGACCCCTAGCCCCTCCCCCCAGCACCTTCAGGCATCGGGAGAACAAACCATGAAAGCTAACCTGAAGCGTTGCCATGGAATGTGTGTAAATACAAACAAAAGCGTCTCATATAATTTCAGGTATTATTTATTTATTTACTTATTTATTCATTCATTACACAAGTACTCGCCGAACTCCAAGAATTCTATCATCTCTTGGCAAAACATCACGGAACTAAAGGAATGGCGGAAGATCACCCAGGCCATCAAATGTCCATCAGGCTATCTGTGCGCCTTGCGGCTGCCACGCAAGAGCACCGCTTTTTGATGTTTCGGGCACCTGCGCACCGAGCCGTGGCCGAAGTCGCAGTGTCTGGTTCATGTGTTTGATTGTTGTGTCGGCGCTTTCGTATATTTGTCTCAGTGCAAGTTATTTCGCGTCTTGAATAGATTGTTCCGTTCTCGACACAACGAATCCTTGTTTCATTGCTTAGATGAGATCGGAAAGACGAAACGGAATATTCGTTTGGTCAATATGATTTTCTTCTCGCAGCACAATAGAAGCATCCGTTCAAACAGTATTCTCGCTGTCGGCGTGAAACCAAAAGTGGCGTAGCTTTCTGCATCGTTATTATCACTAGTTGCAAACCTCTACGCACATGCACACAAAACATTCAGCGCTTTTCTCCCCAAAGGTAGAGTGCAAAGCGAAACATGCTAGTGCGTGGTCCACACTAATACTTACTTCATCTCCTGGTAACCACCATTGATGTCAGCGTGCGGCTAACATAAGGTAGCAAGAAAGTAGAATGCCCGTATTGCGTGAAACTTCGTTTCAATTTTTCGTTTCTTTTTCTGCATCTTACGCCGAGTGGCTGGCCCGATGTTATTGACGGCGCGACGGCGCCCGAGTCAAAGACGCTTCACAAGAAAAATGAAAAAAAGAGAAGAAAGGAAAAGAAAATAAGCCATTTTAAGAAAGATCAATAATTCATGTCGTAATTTTTCTTATCAACCATCAAGCTGGGTGTCCAATTCCAGCGGCCCGGCGGCGTCTGAGGCAATAGGGAAAAGTGAAAACAATGTCAAATAGAATGGCTGGTACAAAATAAGGCCACTGGATGTCCTTCTTCGCGTCAGAAGGAAATTAGCCGCTGTGTAGGTGCGGGCGATGGCGTGCATTCCGGGACGCAGGCATTGTGCTCGGTGCCTTTGCACTGTCATACTGTGCACCCGCAGTCGAGCCCCGCGTACGACGGGAAAATGCACATCCATGAATGCACAGTCCGAACCCAGCATCTCGCTGCAGGCAGAACCAAACCAGCACACACACTTCTTACAATCACGGAGCAGTGACACGAACTGAAGCCGATCTCTTTGCAGTGCTTACTTTTGCCTTGGCTTCAACAGCCTTGATACTAACGACTAGAGCCTGAATTTGCAAAGCATCCTACAAAGTGACCGCTGGCATTGGCCAGCCGCTTTCGCTAATTACGTACAGCATCAAAATTGGAAACTCGTTCTCGTGAGGAAAATATTAGCATGAGGGTTTTTGACAATATGGCACCTGATGGGGCCATGCGGCCTATTGTCTTCGCTAGGTTTCACTTCCAGTATCTTTCAATTTGTCGCATTCATGTGCATTTCAGTTATGGTCGTCTCTAGCGCTTGTCTTTGTCTCCCTTTCTTGTGTCTGTGTTACTTGTTCAGTTTATTTAAACACACGTAAGCTCTTATAAATCTTTCTGTTGACGAACCAAAGTCAGTATTCGCTAAAATAACACTGAAGCGTACCGAATGAGAAGAAGAAGTCTAAGAACATCGAAGGGAGCGGGGGGACTGAAGAAGAGAATAAAGAAGTTAGAAATGGCGACATGACGCTTGTTTGATTAGTTTTGAATGTAGACAGGAAGTTCTCTTTCCACACGCACCAAGGTTCGCAAACATGCTCTAAGAACCGCAACTCATGCCACTTTTTTGCTACACCACTGAGAAATTGTCGCACGTTTAACACCCGGTCTTGGTCAGACAACCATCCGTTGTATTTCACTGCGGCCTCATAAAAAGTGATCCACCCTTCTGGGTTATCCGAAGACCCGTCAAAAGTTTCAGGCCGTAAAATTTCTATTGGGTAGTTTCTTTTGTGGCGTAAAGCAGACAGGACAGTTTCCGTCATGGCATTCTGTTGCAAAAATTGGTGCAGTTGCGTCGTTATGGCCCGAGGAATTGTTGATATCTTGTCACATGATGCTGCACGACCGAATGGTAGTCCGAGTACAAGCTGGTCAAACAGGGTCACTGGGATATTCATCTTCGCCGAACCTCGTTTAACAAGCTCTTCGGGCGACATAGAAGCTCGATCCAGAACAACATCCAGGAGCTCACCCGTTGTTATGTCCAAAGGGAGGTCGACCAGGGAATCATCCTGGACTTGGTAGCCTTTGAATACCACTCGGTCGTTGTACTTCTCCGCGAAAAAAGTCACCCACATCTTCGTTCACTTGTCGGCTGTGCCAAAATATGTAATAAGTCCGCACATATCAAACAAATCAAACAAGCGTCATGTCGCCATTTCTAACTTCTTTATTCTCTTCTTCTGTCCCCCCGCTCCCTCCGATGTTCTCAGACTTCTTCTCATTCGGTACGCTTGACTTCTTATTCGGGACTACGCTATGAAGACACGGTGCTTAACAAGGTTGACGCAAAAAGATGTACCTTTTCAATGGACAAGAGAATGCGATTATTCATACGTAGAGCTGGTACAGCTAATTTCTTCTGACCCTGTGCTTTGCCTTCCGGACGTTTCGCTTCCATTTGAACTAAATACAGATGCGTCGCATTATGGAACGGGAGCGGTTCTGTATATACCCTCCTGAGACCCCTTGTACAATACATTGCACATTGCCTCCCACTTTTTTTTTCAAATTCACTCGGAAGTGATTACGCAAAATATTCACTCTGGGTGTGAAGAACGGTGCATGTGTAACTACTGTAAAGAAGTGGTTTACTCATATTCTTGTCATCCGCTTTCGAGAAATTTGTCAATAAATTGGTCTCGACCTCTGTGTTGTCCCACACTGCCGAAAGACTTCGAGGCGTATTTCGAAGTCACCGAGATTTCGTGAAAATACCGGACGCGGCAGCAATATGGCAATGTACGTCACGTAGTTCCAACTTCATATCAGCGTTCAAACAATGAAATGCAGGTTTTACCACAGCTTACATGAGGAGATGATGGAGATAGTCATTTTTTTCACGTACATGGAGGCGGAGCTTTTGGCATCTATCCGTGGTATTATAGCGCCCACCGACGCCGCAACGCGGGGCCCTTTGGTCGGCGCTCTCAGCCGGTGCCTTAGCGCCGGCTGTCAAAGAAGTGAAAAAATTAAGAAGCACAGCGCGTGCTCGAGGCGCAAGCTCGGCACGCCCAGTGTCGTTCTAGAAGCTAGCCACGCTGGTCGTCGCAGCCGCCGCTCGGCGGCTGCGACGCCATTTTGAGTAGGCACCTTCGCCATTTTGAGTAGGGACGACGGCACGGCTCGTACGGCCGCTGTCACGTCATCCTACAGTGGTGCTACACTATTGAAATTTTAAAAATTGTTTTTCATGACATAACAGTAGGCAATTAAAACTACCGTGAAGAGCGATTATGTCCCGTTGTTGTGTCCGGGTCTCAGGAGGGTATCAACGATACTCCACCAGGGCAGCCAATCAGCAGCTTCGCGTGGTGGGTTACTACAGTTACACTTTCACCAAAACGGAAGTAAACTACACAACAACTGAGAAAGAACCCCTCGCTGTCCTGAAGGCCATTCGGTACTTCCGCTCCTACTTAGAAGGATCAAAATTCAAGCTTTATACTGATAACGAAGCACTGACACACCTTTTGAAGTTGGCGGAACTTAAAGGGAAAATCGCACGCTGGGTGAACGAGCTTCAGCAGTTTGACTTTGAAGTCAGTCATCGCCCGGGAGCTTCTATGAAAGACGCTGATGCTATGTCGAGGTTGGCGGCCACGCCTGTTTCATTTCACCAAGAAGCAATAAACGCCGCTAAACTTTGGGAAGGAACTGAAGCACTACAACCTACAGTGACGGGAAGAATTACAGTGCCTCCCACACTTGTGCCGAAAATCTTGGATCTCTACCATAATAACCCTCATTCAGGTGAACACGATGGATTTTGGCGAACCTACATGAAGCTCACAAGAGATTTACATGGCCCCACATGAAACGAGACGCGAAGATGTATGTGCAATCTTGTCACGAATGTCAACTGAATAAGGCGAAATTCAAACAACCAACTCAACAAATGACACTGCCGAAACATTCAGGGACACCATTCGAAGTTGTCCACCTAGACTTCGCCGAACTCGTAAGAAGTCGGAAGGTGTGAAGAAAACGCAAGCGTTCCTTGTGTGCGTGGATGAGTGCACAAGGATGGTAGCAGCGAAGCCAGGAAGAGAGGACGCCAACAGCGTGATCTCATTGCTCAACCGCAAAATGTTTGACAACGTCAAAGTTTTGGTATCAGATAATGGTCCAGCCTTCCGAAGCCATAAATTGCAGGAATGGGCAGAACGACGAGGACTAATACTGAGATTCACTGCCCCCTACCATCCAGCAGCTAATGCATTGGCGGGACGAACTATAGCGGGATGAACTAAGCAATACATCAACATGTACCCAAGTTTCCCGGGAGGATGGAAGTGCTGCCTTGAAGCAGCAGTATCTTATCATAACCGATCGCACACAACTGGTCTAGGATGTACACCACTCTTTGTTGCTACTGGAAAACCAACTTATCTTCCCGCTGATGTATCCTTGGGAGTCGACAAGATGGTACAGCTTACAGAAAGAAGGACAGAAGACAGCCAAGCGAAATACCGTGAAAGAATGAAAAGAAACTTCGATAAGAAGCAAAACACAACGTTACCAGCGCTGGAGGTAGGAGACTTGGTTCTCGTGAGAAAGGGACTATCAAATACTGGATCTGTCTATAAAGGACTCTATCGTGTCGTCAAAACTGCAAGTCAGCAAGGCAAGTTAAAAACTGTCTGGTATATCGGCGCTAACGAAAATGAAGAATCGGCTTCCATAGCAAATGTGTTTAAATACCATCCCAGGAGGGATGAATCAAAAAAAAAAAGGGGGGGGGGGGAGTGAAGCGTACCGAATGAGAAGAAGTCTGAGAACATCGGAGGGAGCGGGGGGACTAAAGAAGAGAATAAAGAAGTTAGAAATGGCGACATGACGCTTGTTTGATTTGTTTGATATGTGCGGGCTTATTACAAACACTTAGGCTAGAACTGTTCCTTTGCAGCAGACCATGTGAACTAGTCGTGATGACTGGCGTATACGGTCCCAGAGCTCACCACTTGCTAAGAAAATTGACAGAATTTTGTAAGATGCGCGCCGCTCACCCACCCTATTTTATAGTGTATGTGTCTCTCTCTCTCTGTGTGTGTGTGTGTGTGTGCGTGTGTGGCGTGTGTGCGTGTGTGCGTGCGTGTGTGTGTGTGTGTGTGTGTGTGTGTGTGTGTGTGTGTGTGTGTGTGTGTGTGTGTGTGTGTGTGTGTGTGTGTGTGTGTGTGTGTGTGTGTGTGTGTGTGTGTGTGTGTGTGTGTGTGTGTGTGTGTGTGTGTGTGTGTGTGTGTGTGTGTGTGTGTGTGTGTGTGTGTGTGTGTGTGTGTGTGTGTGTGTGTGTGTGTGTGTGTGTGTGTGTGTGTGTGCGACGTAATGTACTGCAGATTTATTACGGAAGACACCAAAATGTAGTTACAATTTAGTGCTGTAATATTTGTTACTGTTCATACACATGCCTGCAAGTGCACTGCCTCTCAAGCCCTGTTGATGCTGAGACGAACGCGAGCACTGAAAGCTTATGCAACTGCAAGGACAACCAATGATCCCAACAATATGTCCTTAACCAAAACACAATGCCGTCAATCACAAGCCATAATACTGAGAAGAAAAAAAGCGTTCTCGCTTCACATTCGTGTTGGAAGCAATTTCTATGTGCAATGCCATGGGGCGCCGAATCCGCATTGCACAAAGCACTGTGCTTCTTTTTTTTTCTTTTTCATTTTTGTTCTAAGCGTGGTGCTTGAGGCCGCGTGCTAGGTAAGTACACGACACGGGCATCTAGCGCAATTGCGAGCGCCTCAGTCAGCTGCCGAAACCGACAGCGCGTTGTTATTTAGAATCATTCGCCGAACCATCAAAACATTCCCTCAGGTGCTAGAAATATGTAGCGCTTCGGCTTCGCAAGTGTGTCACCATCATCATCATCCTATTAAAATGTCCACTGCAGGACGAAGGCCTGTCCCTGTGATCTCCCATGTCTTGCGCTAGCTGATTCTTACTTGCGCCTGCAAATTTCCTAACTTCATCACCCCACTTAGCTTTCAGCCGTCCTCGACTGCACTTCCCTTCTCTTGGTATCCATTCTGCAACTCTAATGGTCCACCGGTTATCCATTCTACGCATTACATGGCCTGCCCAGCTCCATTTCTTCCGCTTAATGTGAACTAGAATATCGGCTATCACAGTTTGTTCTCTTATCCACACCGTTCTCTTCCTCTCTCTTAACGTTAGGCCTAACATTTTTCGTTCCATCGCTCTTTGTGCTGTCCTTAACTTGTTCTCAAACTTCTTTGTTAAACTCCAAGTTTCAGCCTCATATGTTAGCACCGGTAGAATGCAATGATTGTACACTTTTCTTTCCAGCGACAGTGGTAAGCTCCCAGTCAGGATTTGGCAATGCCTGCGGTATGCAATCCAACACAATTTTATTCTTCTTTAAGTTTCTTTCTTTCGCAGGGTCCCCTGTGAGTAATTCATCTAGATAAATGTGCTCCTTTACAAACTCTAGAGGCTGACAGGCGATCCTGAATTCTTGTTACCTTGCCAGGCTATCGAACATTATGTTTGTTTTCTGCAAATATATCTGCAACCCCCCTCTTACGCTTTCTCTGTTAAGGTCCTCAATAATTGGCTGTAATTCGTCCCCGTTATTACTGAATAGGACAATGTCATCTGCAAACCGAAGGTTGCTGAGGTATTCACCGTACATCCTCACGCCTAAGCCTTCCCAGTCTGAGCTTGAATACTTCTTCTAAGCATACAGTAAATAGCATGGGAGAGATTGTGTCTCCTTGCCTGACCCCTTTCTTGATAGATATCTTTTTACTTTTCTTGTGGAGAGCCAAAATTGCTGTGCAATCCTTGTAGATATTTGACAAGATATTCACGTATGCGTATTCCTTGATTACGCAATGCCTATACGATTGCTGGTATCTCTACTGAATCAAAAGCTTTTTCATATTCTATGAAGGCCATATAGAGAGGTTGATTGTACACCGCAGATTTCTCTATTACCTGATTTATGACATGATATGATCCGTCGTAGAATATTCCTTCCTGAAGCCAGCCTGTTCTCTTGGTTGGCTGAAGTCAAGTGTTGCCCTGATTCTATTGGAAATTATCTTGGTGAATATTTTATACAATACTGAACCTGGCAACGTTCCACACGCGCACCCTATCGAGTGAGGCTAGCTTAGCCGGGCTATTTGAAGACTTATCATGCATTGACTGGGATATTATAGGCATTAGTGAGGTTAGAAGAACCGGCGAGGCTTATACAGGGCTGTCTAACGGCCACGTTCTCTGCTACAGAGGTCTTCCAGATAAGAGAGAATCCGCAGTAGGATTTCTAGTCCATAAGGACATAGCGGGCAACATTGATAAATTCGACAGCATTAATGAGAGGTTAGCAGCCGTCATAATAAAGCTGAATAGGAGGTATAGAATGAAGGTAGTACAAGCCTACGCCGCAACCTCCATTCACGACAGTGAAGAAATAGAACAGTTTTATGACTATGTTGAATTAGCAATGAGAAAGGTGCAAACGCAGTAAACTGTAGTCATGGGAGACTTCAATGCAAAAGTAGGGGGAAAGCAGGCTGATGAGCAAACAATTGGCAACTACGGCATTCGTTCTAGGAACATTACAGGAGAGATGCTGGTAGAACTCGCGGAAAGAAATGAGCTCCGAATAATGAATACCTTCTTCAGGAAGCGCGGCAACAGGAAGTGAACCTGGAAAAGCCCTAATGGAGAAACAAGGAACGCAAGGGTGTAACCCGAAGGAAACTGGAGAATAAAGGCTTAAATTACTATTGTGCTAGGCGGTATGACAGCACGGCTATACTGGCTACATCATCAGCGTTAGACTTCCCGTCTCTTTCGTGATATTCTGCTTGATCTACTGCACTATTTACGTAGCCAGGAAAAGAAATACGCGTAGTGAGTGGCCCTCAATCGACGACCTCAACAAGCCACGGGCGCTGCTCCTGCTTCAGCTTGGCGTTTCTATAGCGTCACATTCATCGCCAACCCTCGCCTTTAGCCGGAGCTATCATTATCTCGGAACACAAGCAGCTGAAACATCTCCAGTCCATCGACCGGAATCGACGTCGCGCCCCCCTTCCGCTTCGCTTGTCTCTGATAAGCGAGGAGCTTGACATCCAGCCGAGAACGCTGGCAACATCCTGCATTGTTCCGTGTCCATTATTGGGCAACGATGTTCAGTGAAAACATCGGGAACAGACAGCCTCTAAAGCTCGTCGAGTGGCGGCGATGATGAGGGGAAAAATCTTTCATTTTTTCGTACTCTCTGCGATGGAAGGCTGTTGTTCACGTCTGCCACCTCACTGATGTCGGTGACCGTGACGATCGCTTATTCACTGAGCATGTTCTTCCGCGATCACAGGTTTTATTGCGAAACATTCTTTGCGAACTTGTTGGTGTCTTGAGTGTACTTGTCTATCTATCGAGCGTCCTTCCTCGTGATGCCGTCATGGCCATTTATTCAACTAGGTATCTATAAGAATAGGCATGGGAGGCCTGATATGCATGCATACATGCATAACGTGAATTATAAGGCATGACATCAATGACATGACATATTAGTCATGGCATGTTTGTTATGACACAAATGTTATGAATGACGTGATGTCCCTGAGGTCGTTTATTTAACCCTTTCAGACACCAATGAATTCTGTTGACTGAAAACTTACTTTCACCGCATTTCTTGCATATTCAGAATCATAAAAAGCATACAGCTGTAGAATACATTAAGAACTTGCATTTATTTAGTGAGTTTTGTAAAGTGTGCAAAACATGCACTCCATGCAAGAACTCACTGAGAACATTACATATGAGAACATCAACTATTTCATGTCTAGCAGTCTTGAAGAGACCCCATCCAGGCACTCGAAATTATGCCTTATGCATGACATGAATGAAAAGACATACATGAGGCTGTCATGTCACGACGTCGGTGACATCACAGGCATGGCATGTATGTCATGACATAAATGGTATGAATGACATGATGCCATTGCGGTCGTTTTTTTAACTCCATATATATCTGGATATAAATGGAATCTCAAGCGTGCATGACTTGACATGAATGACATGACATAAATGACAAGGTATGAATGATTGTGCAATGACATGTCATTCTTTTCATGTCATGCACACATGTCTCGTCCCAAATATCTTGTTACGTATCTATTTAAAGAAACGACTACCACGCCATCACCTTGTGGCATTCATGGCATGCATGTCATGTCATTTTATTCATGTCATAGATTCCGGAAGCTTAACTTGTTAAAAAACTCACCTAACATTAATTGCAATCATGTCATGACATGGATGACATCACATGCATCAGATGACATGCATGATGACACCCATTTATGAAATAAATGTCGTAATGACATTACATGCATTTCTTCTGGATATTTTCTGGATATGCGTGTCTTGACATACATGCGTTGCATGAATGGCATGTCATGACATGCACGTTATAGCATGAATGCCATGAATGAATATTATGGCATGTTTGTATGTAAAGCCATGACATGTTTCCCTTGAATGTCATCCCATGCATCACATGAATGACATAATTTCATGACTTGCATGAACGTATGCATGCACGGCGTCACATTATTATCATAACAAAACTTACGCCAACACACGGGAGCAATTTGTCTAATTACTAACGCTGATAACTATATGGTCATGTTCTTTATGTCGTGAAGGTCGTTGTATTGTCATTCGAACTTCCTATTCCGACTCTCGACTATGATTCTCGCGTACTACATGCCCTCTAGCTAGGTGGCACGCGTAAAAAGATACCAGCATCTCGGCAGAAGAACACTGGGTGGTGTTTGCATACGTTCGAACAGTGATGAAAAAGCAACTTTCCGACGAGTGTTGATTTCTGAACGCTGGACAGCGACGCGCCGCCTTCTTCTCCTTCCTCCTGAGGCTCGCACCGGACTTTCACGGTCTTTCTCGTCATTACCAGGCCGCTTCATGAAACATCGAGGGCTGCTGTTTCTTGACGCACATAGCATCCGAGTGCGACAACGTTGCACCTAATTCCACTATGGCAGCGTCATCACGGTTCGTCCAAGACGAGAAGTGCACCACGCCACTCTTCGGAATGGCTATAAATGGACGCGGGCTTCAGGTTGTGCTGCTGTTTCACCGTCAAGTGACCCGTTTGTGAGCTGGAAGTAATAGCACGTGATGCCGTGAGGCAACAGGTAGTTTCCGCGTTTCCTACCCGTCTTGCATCTTCATGCCGCTCTTTTGCACGAATTCGACCGTTCGTAGAAATCATGCAATCGTCGTTACCGGCGTCGTCGTCTTGCTGCTGTCGTCGCACACACGAACGCTCGCGTAAGTTTTAGTTCCCTGTAATTCACACGCACACAAATACTGGATTTACACGAAGACATTGGTGGTGGTGGTGGTGAATTGTAGCAACAGGCGGTTTTAGCCTGGCGATCAGGGCATTGGTTAGCCTAGAAACGCTTTGCGAAACCCCAAACAATGCTGCATAGCCAACTGCGTAACGTCGGTTCCCACAGTGCGGGGGATCTGCACATTTGTTTGTCTCATTACATATTTGTCCAAGTGCTGAATAAAATATTCAGCTGGCAGTCAGCGTGTGTGTCGTCGACGCTCGGGTCAAACACAGTTTTATCTTTCTTTGGCATGGCCAAGGCCTTGAAAGCTGGCCGCCAACCCATAAGCAGGATTTGTTCATGTGGTGATTATTCTTTTTTGGACGTGGCCATAGTTGAAGACTAATGCTTACAAATTCAAGTTGTGGTCCTTCGGTTGTACTACGCTCACTCCATTAAATTCCGACGCAGCAGCACTCGATGCAGCTCCACTGGTCGCCTCTCATATGCTGCTACTCGTTGTACGGACCGATGTATCGCTGCACAGCAGACGAATGAGCCAGCCGGAGCGAGTGTGGGTCAAACTTCTCTGCTCCTACGAGGCGCTATGACGTCACGACACACTCATGAGTGATGTTTGCCATTAGCAGGCCGCCTGGGCTAATCATCTGTCCAACTTCATAATTGGCTATAAATCTCTCTTAAGAACAGTTATCGCGTAAAGGTTTGTGCGAATACGGGCTCTGGTTCGTAGGAAAACTGTTATATTAGGTTGTCTAATGTGCTGGCTAACCTGCAAGTATTTTGTTACGGTTTCGAGGTGCAAGACATTGATTCGGTGCGAAAAAATTGGGTTCGGAATTGTCACATGAGCACGCCTTTTTTATAGCACATTAAAGTTGTTCTGCATCTCGGAGAAAGAACAGTCGGGACGGCTGATACAACGTGGAAGAAGTATGAGCTTTAATTCGATTCACTGAATTTCGCACTATTAGTGAAGTTGCTAATCTTGGCGATGTTAAGAGGAAACGTCGGCTTATCTAGCCAGGTTGTTGGGCCAGATAACCACTCGTTTACTACTATTTGCGGAGCAGAAGCCCTTACAAGGGAAGGGAAGCAGTTTGCGAATGTAGTCCGATAGGGATATTTAGCTGGCATATAGGTATAGAATAGAGTCGGCTGATGCAAGACTGCGGTAACTCGAACCCCCGCCTTCATATTGCAGTCGACATAACATAGGCTGGTGATGACAATAATCGTCAGCCTACATGTTATGATGAGAATTAAAATGAGGATAACCGACAGTGGAAGGCACCTGTGCCTCCCAAGTTGAAACGATGAATTCGGGAAATTGTTGCTGACGGAGCAAAAACGCTCGCAGTGAAAAACGAGCGTTTCTCGTGACCTGGAAAGCCCCTTAATTTGGACAACATGAGACCGATATCACTGACCTCGTGCATAGGCAAGGTAGCGGAGCACGCCATTTTGAACAGGGTTTCTGGGTACATAGAGCGCATGGACCTCTTCCCACATAATATGGTGGGTTTTCGGCCCGGCCTATCGACGCAGGAGGTTATGCTGATGCTGAAGAAGCAAATCTTTGATAGCGGCACTCGGGACGTGAGAGGGATTCTCGCCCTGGATCTCACTAAGGCGTTTGACACAGTATTACATCGATACATACTGCAGGCCACGGCCGGGACAGGCGTGGGAGTCAAATTCCAGGCCTTTGTCAGGTCCTTTCTCATGAATAGAACCGCTACTATTGAAGTGGGGCAGATTCGGTCGAGCGTGTATGAACTGGGGGCTCGAGGTACCCCCCAGGGATCAGTCATCTCGCCACTGCTCTTCAATATAGTCATGAAGGGTCTTTCAGAAAGGCTGGGCGGCCTCCCGGGCATAGGTCACGCTCTGTACGCAGATGACATCACTATCTGGTGCCCAGGGGGCTCCCTAGCAGAAATGGAGCAAGCTCTACAAGCGGCCTTGGACGAGACAGAGGCTTACCTCGCGGACACAGGTCTCAAGCTGTCTCCGAGTAAGTCGGAGCTGTTACTCTACAGACCGGCGAGGCAAGGGGTTAGGGGTCTGACACCGCTCGACCAGCTACCCGTGGCATTATATGCGAATAATGGGCAGAAGATTCCTAGAGTCGACTCAGTCAAGATCCTAGGCCTGCTCATAGACTCGAGGGGCTGTAATGCCACAACAATTACCCACGTTACAGCCAAGACGGAGAACATGTTGAGGTTAATCGCTAGGGTGTCCAACCGAAAGAAGGGGTTAGGTGAGGACAACCTCCTTCGGATGTACCATGCATTTCTGATGAGCCATATTAACTATGTGGCGTCAGCTCTAGTGTGGTCGAAATCGGAAAAGACCAAGTTAAATACCCTCATGCGCAAGAGCGTCAAGAAAGTGCTAGGCTTGCCGATTGCCACGAGCTCCGACAGGCTAGATCAACTCGGAATGCACAATAACATAGACGAGATCATAGAGGCACAGGTCACTGCCCAGGTGGTCAGGCTGTCGTCGACCAAGGCTGGCAGGCGAATCCTTGACGAGGTTGGCATGGCTCCTAGGATAATGGAGGAACGGCGGATAACACTGACACGGGAAACGAGAGAGACCTACATGGTGGGGCCCTTCCCGCGAAATGTACATCCACATCATAATGAGGGTAGACGTAAAGCCCGTGCACGAGCCATCTCGAAGAGAGTTAGGGATGACATAGACTCTTCGCTCTTTGTCGATGCGGCGCAATACGGCAACAGGAGAATGTTCGCGTTGTCGGTTATAGACGGGCGGGGAGTGCTTCGCTCATCCGCCTCAGTAAGGGCGGCCACCCCGGGTATAGCAGAGCAAATCGCAGTTGCGCTGGCCTTGTGTGACCCAGAGCATTTCTACATTTACACCGACTCGAGAGACGCAATCAGAGCATTCGAATCGGGTAACCTCGCACGAGAGGCGGCCTCTATTCTAGAGAAGAGGGTTTGCCCCGCTTCTCATTATATTACGTGGTTCCCCGCACACATGGGGACGAACGTTCTCGAGGGCTTCCCAAACCTCAACGAGGTGGCCCACGACCGTGCGCGAGAACTCACGCGCCGCGACGGTCTGGAGGCTCCGGAGGGGCAGGAAGGGACTCAGCAGAACGATCCACTTCTCACATTTAATGAAATTACTAAACATTACCAACTTGGCAGGAGAGCTTTTCCTCTTCCTCACCCGAAGCTCAGCAGAGGTCAGTCAGCTACTCTAAGAATGTTGCAGACGGGATCTTTCCCGTCGCGGGGCTTCTTTAGTAGGATATACTCAGACGTGGACCCTGGTTGTCCCGACTGTAATGAACCCTTTTGCTCTATGGCTCACATGCTCTGGCGATGTCCCGCGTTACCTAACGACCTACTCTCCAGCGAAGCCGAATGGGAGGAGGCCATCAGAAGCACGGTACTCCGAAAGCAAGTCCAGGCTATCCAGAGGGCCCAGGAAAGGGCGGAGCGTCATGGCGTTCTGTCCTCTACGTGGGCGCGGCCAGCGGTTACAACGGCCTCCCGTTAGGGGGTCCTGACAGTAGCTCCTCAGGATCAAATAAAGTTCGTTGTCTGTCTGTCTGTCTCGTGAGAGAGGCTCCTGAGAAAGGCGAAGGTTAAGCGTCCACCAAATTCAGGGATCACTTTGAACTTTTTCGCCGCCACGCTGATCTAACACATGTATATGTGATACGTATTAACGCGCTAGCGTTAAGGGCCCCGTGTCGCAGAAAATCCGGCGTCGGCATGGACGCAAGTGCCGGCATCGTTGGCGGACCACCCCTACCGGGAGGCTGTTCGCGTGGCGTTAGTGAATAAAAATTGAATTTCTCAAAGTGAAATTCGTGAGGAAAATCGTAAAGTACGACTTAACCACAACCCACAGACGTGATAGCTTCGGATTGTAATGTGAATATACGAGAAAAAAGCCTGATAAGCAGCCAGGGTTCTTTGAATGCTATCACGTTCCACCTTTAAGGCGAAGCTTAAGCGTCCTCCAAATTGTTCTATGATAATGTAATTCTCGGTGGAAAATATCGCACAGTAAATTAATTGATATTCTGATTCCCTAATATGATTCAGTAAATTGCGGTCGAGATACCTAAGATACCTTAAAAAGAAAAAGAAGGCTCCTTGATTAGTTTTTAGGGTTTTAATTGTTCCTTTCCAATATTTCATTTCCGGCATCGTAATGAATAGCACCCCTTCAATTGTCCAGCTTTCATTGTGCTGTTGTTGGTAATTTCTTCTTGAACGCTTTCTCGCTTGGGTTTTGTCATTTATGAAGATTGTCCGTGCCAGGCTTGGCGTCTCTGTCCTACTTGACACAACGCAGTGCATGCTGTTTATTTACACTGAAGGAAAGCATGCGTTGCCTTTTGCAAAGCTATAAAAATAAAACTGCCTGCGCCACCAGAAGTATACCTAGCGATGACGCATTAAATACTGCAAGCAAGTATTAATTGAGCGTTCATGCCGTTAATGTTTCATGGCCACTGCAGTCCATATAAGGAGAAATCGTGCGTTTTTTTATAGGCCTAGGAATGTATTCGTCACTGTTTGTGCAATGAATATATTTGTGAGGATCTTACAAACATCTGTGTCGGCCCTATTCGCTGTTTCGTGTGTTTCAGACATTTGTGCTAACTGGGCCTTCTCATGACTACACTAGGCGCTCGAAACTGTCGTTCAATATCGTTTACAGCCAGTGTTGGCACATATTTTTTTTTTATAGTTGAGCAGATGGTGTTCGGTGGCTAGACGGATAAAAGAGAAATAGAGACGGAGCACGAAGCCTCATCATTCGTGTCGCACGCTATGCTGCGGGTCCAAAGTAGCTGGTTTGCAATTGTCTCAAGAAGGGGATGGGGCGGAAGGTCGTAGGAAGCAAAGAGGAAATTCGGCGAGAGGTCTTTGACGGCCCTTTTGGCGCGTTTCTTTATGGAGGCTTGCCGTGCGACGTTTAATATTCCTGTGCTGCGGAGAACACCGCAAAACGACCGTGTACTAATATTTTGATGGACGTTAAATAATACAGGCGGAGAAAATAAATATTATGTGCAGCACTAGAGCTCACAAATGCACCTGCGATTTTTCGCAGAATAAATAATCCGTTCCGCGTACAGGCGTATGTACGATAGATTACCACGCAATGATGACACTTGGCTTGGACTGTAACAGGGGTAGTGCTCTGGTAATGCAATTCGTTCGTCTGCATCGCTCCACTAAAGCGTGACAAAAGGTTAACTTTATCGCTCCGATACAAAAGCCTATTGTTCTTCCTTATAGGGGCCATAAGTCAGAGCAATGAAAGAGCGCGAGTTCTTGCTTTGTCAAAGCGCGTTGGTATCGTTGGTAAAGACCGAAGGATAACACAAAGCTTATGGAACTTTGTAGTGAGCGCAGGAATGGTTACTGCCGGGCTTGCACTAATGGTCTTGCACTGAACATCAGTTAAGTCCCCAACACTTTAATCAAGTGAAGCTTACTTTCCTCGACGGTTGTGGAGATAGTTAACCAGGATTGTTGCGCGGAAATTTAAGAGCACACCAGCTCGCCCGCGCAGAAAATCCGGGACCTCCTATCCTTTGACCTGTCGAAGATACTTACAACCCCAGAAAAGAGCGGAAGATGCAGCGGAAAGAAAGGATACATATTTTCAAGTCTCGCAAGGAAGCATCAACAATTCTCAACACACCATCCTACACGCATTCGAGAGAGGACGCCCCAATCATACGAAAAGCAAAAACACACCCATTACTCACACCACACTAAACGCCTTATGTTAACAGGGACCCAGGCTACCCCACTTGTAAACAGTGCGGGGCCTATCCATCAAATAAACACATCTTGTGGGAGTGCCCTGCAAACGCCATCTTCAAAAAAGACAATACTTTCCAAATTACCACACAACCAGCGTCCTGGCAGCTGGGAGGAGTGGACTACTCCCCCACGAAGGTTTGAAAAACTATGGTGGCCGCTTCTGGTGCAGCACGTCAAGAACGTGCTGGGCCAGGAGGCATGAGCCTACCAGGAGGCCCGGACTGGGGCTTTAGTTCCTGCTAATAATAGTTCGGTGCTAATAAATGTTATCTCTCTCTTTCTCTCTAGATGCCAGAACAGGCAGCTGCAGACGTGCTTTCAGCCTTATTCGTTGATGTCACACAAATTATTCTTGTAGCAAATGCTAATAAGTTTTTCTTTAAAAAGGCACTTCAAATTTCAGCACTGACACTTAAGACTGCTTACATATGTGAATGCGAAAGCATTGTTGTCCCTCTCGTGAGATGTTTTCGATTCATGTTTTCTACCTGCATTAAAGTTCTTTCCACTGATTCTGTGTGTGCGTATATGGTGGCCACAGACTGGAAGCATTCGGACCATTTTGTTGCAGAACGATTAATTTTATTTCAAGCTATGCACATTACAGTAGAGACAACACGTGATGCAGAGCAAGTGACAAGAGCAAGTGACGCGCGGGAAGCAGCGCGCCCATTTTATACACACATGACGTGACGCCACCTCCTCCCTATTGGCTGCGCCGTCACGTGACCAATGACGTACACACTATGCCAAACTTTTAGTCAGCCAGATGGCTTCTACGTGACGTGTGCAGTGACGCACGCACTAGGCACACCATTAGTCAGGCAGGTCTCTGGAGCCGCCGTGGCGTCGGGGAGAATATTAAACTCTCATTCGGGAATGCGCTAGGTGACGAGACATTTACTCTGACCTGGGATTATTTCTGTTTACTTTGTAGGAGCGAAACCACAGCATCCAGCGAGAAAGATTTTTTATCTCGCTTGATCGAATTTCACTCCACGCGCTTTTAGTAAAAATTGCTATCGCAACAAACTTGATGGCCGCCGCGGCACATCACTTCAAGATTATCCGTCACAGCAATTGGTACACCGCCACTAAAAACTGCACCTAAAGCAGGCTGTAGGCTTGGCCTCGACGAAGGTAAAAAACGGTTACAGCAGTCACACACACACACACACACACACACACACACACACACACACAACACACACACACACACACACACACACACACACACACACACACACACACCACACACACACACACACACACACACACACACACACACACACACACACACACACACACACACACACACACACACACACACACACACACACACACACACACACACCCACACACACACACACACACACACACACCACACACACACACACACACACACACACACACACACACACACACCACACACACACACACACCACACACACACACACACACACACACACACACACACACACACACACACACACACACACACACACACACACACACACACACACACACACACACACACACACACACACACACACACACACACAACACACACACACACACACACACACACACACACACACACACACACACACACACACACACACACACACATATATATATATATATATATATATATATATATATATATATATATATATATATATATATATAAGTACCCACAACCTACCGCACATCACCTCTCAATGCCCTACTTTTGAACAACAAAATTTCACCTGTGATTTTCAAGTAGGAGTGATGAGAAATATATGTTCACAACATGGCGGCGACTTCCTTTCGCTGCACGTCATATGGTCTTGCTCATAATTCCAGCTCGCTAAAAGCGTTCTTCAACACATTTTCGCTGTAATATTTCATTGTCCGCATGTTGACGGTACATAGTAGAGTAAGTTTCGAGAGAAAGTAATGCGTATGAAAAATTAAATTCTTCGGTTTTACGTGCCAAACCACGATCTGGTTATGAGGCACGACATAGTGGGCATTCTGAATTAATCTGACCATCCGGGATTGTGTAACGTGTACTCAAGGCACAGTGCAGGGGCGTTTTTGCATTTCGCCGCCATCAAAATGCGGCTGCCTCGGCTGGGATTTGATTCCCCGATCTCGTGCTTAGCAGAACAGAGCCATATCCAAGAAGCCACAACGGCGGGTTAGGTGACGAGTATACTTTCCATCTCTGCTCTTGGCACCGGCGTCGACGCGAACGCGGGAACAATCGTAATCAGGTGATGCGGAAGACGCCACGCACTTACAGCACTGGTGCTTCTGTAGCGTAATCAGAAGCTCCAAGGTTAGCGTACAAATAAAAATTTACCAAATGTACAAATGGCAATCCATAGACTGGCAACACCTGAATTTCTAACTCCTAAAGTGGCAAGGTGTGAGAACGGGTTAGTTCATAATCCGTGATGATCGAAATTCTCCATGATAGCGCTTCTACTAGCTGTTCCTTACCGTCCTTTGCCCGCAGTGCCGCTGTGCACATTATCCTAAAAGAGCACTACCTTCTTGGCGCACATCATCCTTCAATTAAAAGTAAAAAGAAAGGAAACATTACAGGATCAATAAAAAAGTAGTGCCGAGAAAGCTATCCATAAAAAGAAATGTTCTCGAACATAAGAGTCCACGACAGGAAGAAAGTTCTCGCACCAGTATAATCCTAATCTCACTTCAACAACGCTTCCTGTACAGCACAATCATTGAGAAAAAGCAATTGTTTAGTGCCGCTGAGCTCCGATAAAACCTGCGGTCTGCTGGCGCTCCTAATGGACCAAGCGATCAACACTTCGGTGCGCTGCATATGAGGGGCTAGCAGTGAACTGAAACAGTTCCGCGGTTTCATGCAGTGTGCAAACATACAGGTTTCAAATAAAGTCCACGTAATTTAAAAGCTACTGGTGGCATCAGGTTAGTGTAAACACTGGTCAACCAATGAATTTTTATTATTTCACAAAATATTTTACAGGTCAAAATATGCAGAAGGAGGTCCCATAGTCAAAAACTGAATTGAGTCCTCCGGTACTTAGTAAGCACAAAATTACAAAGCAATAGTGATGAGCGAAGAACAAAAATACAAAGTACATGATAATGAAGTGAAAATACGCAAGAACGTGAAGATAGATAGATATCAATGTATGGACGGTTATTGTGCTATATAGCAAAACCTCGTATACGCACAGAGAAAAGAAGGAAAAAAAAGAAGTTAGACAATCATATGTAGTACACCAGAACAGTTGACACAAGAAAACGAATCAAACAGTGCATTTTGACACGTATGTATCGCGGAATAATTTTTTTTATTTGTTGATTAAATTGTTTCCCCTAACTCCTTTTTAAAGCGGAACGGTGCCTGTTCTGTTTTTCTGTGTGTAATTCGTTGGGTTCGCCATTTTATGACTATGCAGAATTGGGGAGTGTTTTATTGGATGCGAACCCGGGTACCCACGGTCCGTCACTACCTTCGGACCATGGGCACCCGGGTTCGAATCCCGCCTCGCCAAGAAAGTTTTTTCGCGTACTACTAAACCAAAAATTGAGGAGACACTTAAGATTGCTTGCGTGTGGGAATGCGAAAGCATTGCACTCACTTTGGTGAAATGTTTTCGATGCAATGATGCACGCACTAGGCACGCCTTCAGTCAGTCGGAACCGTGGAGCCCCCGTGGCATCCGGGAAGCGGGCTCGTCTTGCACCCCGGAGTCCAGGGTTCGATTCCCACTCATACCCAAATGGACCAAATAACAAGCATGGCTACGGATTTATGCATGTAGGCCCTATGTCCACTGCAGCGGCGCCGTATTACTAAAATCGCTAACTGAGCTGTGGACACGGCAATCATTAAACCTTGTGTGGTGCGCGTGGTGCCAACGTTGTTGCCAAACAGGGATTTACAAAGCACGGATTGTTGGTAAATGTGCGTCGTATAGCAGGATATCACCTTTCAAAGATAATTAGTGATTATAATAATTGGTTGCTAACCTTCCAGAATAAAGACTATTAGCATGTCATATATTCCAGATGCAATATTTTTTCTCACCTTCATCGTATTATGTGATCCTTAAGGGTTGTATCTCCGAATTTTCAACGCTTGTGTGCGATAGATAGCGAGGTGAATCAGAAGTTGAAGAAGCCACTGGGGAAGTTACTTGAGATCTTCGAAAAGGAGACCTGGTCATTTAAAAAAGACTCTTCTTCTTTCTGGGGTTCTTATGTGCCAGAACCAGTTCTGCTTATGAGGGACGCCGTAGTGGAGGGATCCGGATTAATTTTGACCACCTGGGGTTCTTTAACGTGCACAACGACGCAAGCACACGGGCGTTTTTGCCTTTCGCCTCCATCGAAATGCGGCCAAAGGCGCACGGAGTATTGCAAGAATAAAAACCAGGAAGTGTCGGTGAAGGGTTACGAAAGACCAGTGATCAGGACAAATATTAATACTATTGAACTCAAAAGGCGTCAGTCATGGGACGACGCAGAAAATAGGACACAATTACTCGACAGATCACGTTCTCAAAACACCCGTCGCTAGTCCTTTTCCCGTGCACTAAACATTTAATGCATAATGTTGTAATGAATGCTGTTTAATATTCGTGGCTTATCACCAAAGCGCACCCGCCCAGACGCTAGCCATGGTTCTGAACGATTCCTCGCAAGTCACCGCACATAAGCCGTTTCCGGACACAGTCCAGTGCTTCGTCTGGCAACACGGAGCAACTATGTCCGAGGGACGGCCGCATTGACTACATATTGCACCACCTGACTGGACCCAGTTGGGGCACGCGACCGCTATGACAGTGGTCACAAAAATGCCCTTCTTGACGCAGGTCAGTTACCTTTCGAAAAACGCGGCTTGCGTCCGCTCTGGAAATCGCTGTTTTCTTGCGGTGTCGTGCCCCCCTTGTGTTATTGGTACTTGTCGTAGGCTGTTGGGTGGAACGCTGTTGTCTCTCTACATCAATGCTCAAGCAGTTCATCTGCTCCTATTACTGTCGGCAGATGTGGAATCAAACCCAGGACCAGATGACGTTTCACCCCAGTCCATTGAAACTATTGCAAAGGCCATATCTCGTATCGAAACATCGCAAAGTTCCGTTCTGTCCGAAATTTCTCTAATCCGAGCATCACAGACTGGCATAGAGACCCTTGTGACCAGCCTTTCGGCTCGGGTTGATGCCCTGGAGAAGATAGTGCAGTCGTCTCAGTCAAACGAAAAAAGTTTAAAGGCAGACGTGAATGAATGAATGAAAGGTGATATGAATTGCAAAACTTTCCACTGAAATCAAAGTTCTTACCGAAAAATGCGATGACACAGAAAACCGCCTGCGTCGTTCAAGCTTGCTTTTTTTTGTGGAATTCAAGACACAAAAGGCGAGACTTGGCTTCAGTCCCAGACAAAAATAGTATCATTCTGCTCCGAGAAAGTCGGTTTGTCCATAAATATAGACGACTTGGAGCGTGCGCACCGGCTTGGTCGCTACCTGCAAGACAAAACTAGGCCTATCATTGGCAAGATAAAAAGATAAGTCTAGAACTCTTGCAGTGGCTTCCAATCTCAAAGGCACGAGTTTTTCGATTCGCGATGACTACTGAGCCAGAGTTCGACAAGCGTGAAGGAAACTTTATGTTCATGGACAACAGAGCGGCAAAACATTTAAACTTCGCTTTGACCGGCTGCTGATTGATGGCAAGCAAATCACGTACGATGCTGAATCTGATTATATAGTTGAACTGAAGGCGTAGCAGTCCCTGCGTTTTTCTTGGCATGCGCGTCTCCTCCTGCCTCCCAATCCTGCCAAGCCCCGATCGCTAATCCCATTTATCAAAATATGTCCGTCTTGGTGGCAAACGTGCGTAGTTATCTACCTAAGAAAGACGCCATAGAATGTATTTTAAAAGACAGCGATACTGACCTCGCTATACCTACAAAATTGTGGCTACATCCAAATATTGCTGATCCTGAGCTACTACACGATGGGCTAGCGTACGCTGTCCACAGGCTTGACAGGTTGAGGCGTAGGGGAGGCGGCATTTTGATTTTTGTGAAAGAAAGTGTTCCTTCATATGTTACCGAATTGAACTGTCAACACGAAATTTTGTGTGTAAATATTTCACTTGCTTCAAGTATGATTGTGATTATTGCTTGTTATCGCGCTCCTGACTGCGATGTTTCTTTCAACCATGAACTAAATTCTGTACAAGCGGATCTTTACTCACGCTTCGCGTCTGCGAATGTTATGCTGTGTGGCAATTTTAATTTTCCGGACATTAACTGGGAACATCTAGAGGCGCATAATCGGCAATCCAAAGATTTTCTTGATACGATCGTAACATTCAACTTTACTCAGATGGTTAATATGCCATCGCGGGGAAAATTCTCGACCTTGTTCTTGTTTCTGATCCTGAAATAATAAAATCGCTATCATCTGTTGGTAGTCTAAGCGATCACTAATTACTACTATTTAATGTCTGCATCGCAGTTCCTATCCGACAACCCTCAGCAAAACAGATTAGGGACTACAACAAAGCAGACTTTAGCAAAATCAACACTGATCTAAACAAGTTTTCTTTTTCTTTCCGTCAGACTGCTCCTTCTCGTACAGTAGATGAAAATTGTATGTTGTTTAAGAATAAATTACTATCGCTTGTTGAGATACATGTGCCTCTCGTTCGCATTCGTGGTGATTTAGGAGCCCTGGTTCTCAAATACATTAGCGAGGCTGTTGGGTGAGAAAAAACTTCTTTTTCGTGATGCGAAACGCGCGAAATCTTGCTCAAAGTGGGACAAGTACTTTACTTGCCTGCGTGAATACACTAACACTTTGAAAGAATCCAAAAAGAAATTCTTCCACCAGGACTTGCAGAACATTATAAGTGTCAACGCAAAAAAATTTTGGAATATTCTGAAACCAAACAATCGCTTCAATAACATTTCTTTGACTTACCCTGACGGTTCCAATGTGCCACTTGATCAGCGGCCAGACGTAATCAACTCATATTTTTCTTCTGTTTTCACTCGTCAGTCTGCACTGAAGGACTTTGATTTGAATGCGGGTTTCCCCACATGCTTCCTATTGTCATTAATTCTCAAGGCATTATGAACCTAATTGAAAGCCTGAACATTTCTAGTGCCCCCGGGCCAGATAACATCTCTGCTAAGATACTAAAAGGTACGAAAGAAATTTCCAGTCAAGTATTACAAATAATTTTTACCCAGTCCATTGCCGATAGCTGACTACCAAATGACTGGAAAATTAGTAAAGTGGTACCTGTATATAAGTCAGGCAGCCGCTCTGATCCTTCTAACTATCGTCCCATTTCTCTAACAATCATTGCCTGTAAACTCCTAGAACATATAATATATTCACAAATACCATGTCATCTTGGTAATCATTCCTTCTTTTTTGTAGCGTTAGCTACACTGGCCTAGCCAAACCCGTCTCGCGCGGCACATCAAGAGCCGTGCTGCGCATGCGCAAGGATCAGTGATGTCACACGGCTTTCGCACCGGAGCCACCGCAGCCGGCACCTCTCGCGCACTCCGCCGCCGCCGCCGCGACTCACCGCCGTCGGTCTGCGCATTCCAGAGGAGTGACGTCGTAGCCGTGGTAGACGCGCTGGCGCCGGCGCGCTCGCTGTGCAGTCGCCGTCTGACACTGCGCTGGGGCCGCTGCGCTTCTGACTGGCGTTTGCCAGTGTGGTATAGCCATGGAGAAGGAGAGCGCAAATGCTGCTCAACAGCGCAGAAGAACGGAGACGCTTGACTCATCGGATCCCGAAGTAGTTGCCTGGCAATTAGCGGTTGAGCGTAGGAGGAATGAACAGAAGAAGGCTAAACGTGCTGCGGAGACACTGGAGCAAAGGGACGAACGTCTAGCAAAGCGGCGTCGCCAGGAGGCTGAGCGACGTGCCCGACCACCCCTGCAGCAACAACAAAACGCCGTCGATGACGTCAAGGCTCGCCGATCGACTGAATATACTGTGAAACTCAGCGAAAGCGCCAGTGCGACTCGGACCTTCAGCTGAACCTTTGCTAACGCTACGTATATCCTGGCATAGCCGAGCTAAGCCACACACAATTTTTCACAATCACCACGGTTTCCGGCCTGGTTTGTCATGTGATACACAGCTTTTTGAATTTTTTTACTGATCTTCATCTGAACTTAGACTCATCACTTCAAACTGAGGTCATCTACCTATACTTTGCCAAAGCATTCGAGTGTGTTCTCCATCAGCGACTTTTGGGCAAACTTTCATGCCTCAATCTCGACCCTCTCACGTTGTCATGGATCCATTGCTTCCTAACAAATCGCTTCCAGTGCACAGCTGTCGGAAATCATTGCTCTGGCACTTCGAGCGTGATCTCCGGCGTACCACAAGGATCCGTCCTCGGTCCCCTTCTCTTTCTCATCTTCATAAACGACCTCCCTGATGGCATTTCATCCTCTATCAGACTTTTCGCAGACGACTGCGTACTTTATCGTTGCATCACGGACCAAACCGACCATGCAATACCTCTAGAAGACTTACATTTAATAGAAACCTGGTGTTCCAATTCTCTTATGAAACTTAATATCTCCAAATGTGAAGTTATCCCGATCTCCCGTAAACACTCCAACAAGGAATACCAGTATTCTTTAAACTCGACAACCATATCCACCGTTGAATCATATCGTTATCTCGGTATCACCATTAACAGCAAATGGACCTGGACCAACCACATCCCAAAATGGGCTAGCGACACTACTAAATCACTTGGTTACGTCAGACGTACCCTTGCCATGTGCCCGCAATCGACACGAAAACTAGCCTATGAAACTTTCATTCGAAGTAAACTTGAATACGCCTCAGCTTTTTGGAGCCCGCACCAAGCTTACTTAATCAACACTTTAGAACCAATAAAAAATCGTGCCGCTAGATTCATCACTTCCAGGTACAGCCGTCAAGAAAGTGTGAGTACGACTAAATCATCCTTAGGGCTCGAACCATTGTTGTTGCGTCGGAAAATTGCAAAGCTGTGCCTTTTCCATCGACTATATTATAACTGCCCACACCTGCATGGAAAGTTTCTTATTCCACCAATCCGTAAATCTCCTCGCCTTTTTAACTCTTGCAGCATCCAGCGCTTGCAGGGTTCAACATCTTCCTTTAATCAATCGTTTTTGCCTAGCGTTATCACAGAGTGGAACAAATTACCTGATAGAGTTGTCAGTGAGCGTAACCACATTATCTTTAAACAGCTGCTTACTGATTACCTCAAACTCTAACCTCATAATGACGGTACTGTGTTTTCCTTCTTTTGCGATTGCCGTTTCACATTGGGACTTTTCTGCTGATTTGATTTTGCATTGTATTCGGTGTGCCGCGGTTTTTTCTTTTTTTGTTGTTGTGTTCCTTTTCTTTTATTGCGATAGCAATTATATGGACACTCAAAAGCAGATTTCTGCCGTCGGCGTCGCCGTCGCCGTCGCCGTGACGTTCCGTATGACGTCAATGGAGATGAAATCGGCGCCGCGCGCCGAACGCTGTATGTGCGAGTGAAAGAGCGCGAGGGGCGCGCGCTTTTACGGGGAATGATCGCACGGCGGAGAACAAACGCGTGTTCTGCGCCGTGCTCCCTTAAGGGCTGCAGAAGTAGGCGTCTCTTTCCTCCTTTACAATCACCATATATGTAGAGCAAACGCGCCTTCTACCGACGCGCGAGAGGCCATGGGGGAGGGGCGGGGGGAGGGGGAGGGAAGGGAGGCGACGTTTAGCTGCGGCACCAAGTGCTTATTTATATCAGAGGCTCCGGCAACAGTCACCAACGCCGCACGCATTTTGAGCGAACGCGGACAAAACGCCGACGGCGTCGACAACAGTTCTGCGTGTTGCCGGCGCTGCTGCATGTCCAAGTTTATACAGCTGATAAAGCTAATATCATTACTCCGCTTAGCTCTCTACAAATTTGCTATCGCAATTGATGCTTCGCCTTTCAGGTGAAACTGCGACAACTTTTTATTTGTGTTCTCAAACGAATTCCACAGGCTGTAGGAAATTGTAACCATGTCTTTATTCCTTTTCTTACCTTCTGTAATCCCTCCCCCTTTATGTAATTCCCCGACAGGGTCCTTAAGAGAAAATAAATTATGATGATGATGATGATGAATGATGCCATCATATGTTGACAACCATTGCTTATTTAATTTCACCTGTCAATCTACCATCTCTATCGCGGAAGCGAAGTCACACTTTATCTTATGCGCCATTATGGATTGCGCTCGCGCCATCATATTGCATTCCGAAGATATGTAAAATAGATCCATTCTTCTTGGGCGCTTGCGCGCATGAATAAACAGCAGACTTCCCATGCATCAATGCACGCCGTCTTTACCGCGTGAGCTTATTCCAAGCGCCGCGTCTCTGCATTAGTAAGAATGACAGGTTCCTAATCTGATAATGGTGCCTGGCGTGAGGTTTAGAGCATTCATTGTTTTTCTTTTCCTGGGGAAACGGCTGCAACATTATGAGACCATTCGTTTGATGCACTCCAAAAAGCCTAGAGGAGAGAAAACAGAAACCGAGCCGAAGTGAAAGCTCCAGCTCGCTCGTGTCTCAGCCAATTGAAATGTTGTCCATGATTTCGAGTCTTGGGGCGCGACTGACGAGCACCGCCATCCCGAGCAGCCATCGATCGAAGCGGGCGCCGGAACAGGCGTCGCTTTGTGCTTCGGAAAGCATCCATTACATGAAACGAAAATGGACAATGCTGTGCTGGTGCCGCGGAAGTATGCTCGCCGAAACAACGACAAACAAATCACCTAAGTCTTTTAGAAAACGACGAAAGAGAATGCCTGCCTAAGCGACTCTTCATCGTCGTTTCCATAGGTGCTTTTTCTTGTTTTTCATAACGTCAACTGCTCAGCTAGAATTCTTGAATAATTCTTGCATCGCCCCCCTCCCCCCTATTTTTTGTTTAAATAACTTATTCGGCTGTCTCCAACACAGCAGCAGTTTACAAATGGCAGTTGTCTGAACAAAAGAACATCTTTCGTTTCGTGCGGTGTGCGCCTCGGTATACGGCGCTATATAAAGATGACTTGGACTCCCGAATGAAAAATGAGTCCTCTTGCGGTACCCTCAAGGATGTGTTGCATGAGCATAGAAAGCTGGGAGTAGTGACATCAGCATACCTATCCCATTTTTCGTCCTGTTCTAAACCAGGGTGATCCGTCTGCAGCAAAATGGCGCCACAACATTGGGGATTTAAAGCTCACAGATGAAGCTGCACTTCCGTACACAATACTGTACATCTAGAAGTTGCCTAGTCACAGTAAACACCCCGAACTATACGTGGGAATGCCGGAAAATGCCCAGTTCTGATTGACATCTGTCTCGGAGAGCCAGGCGACTTCGAAGACATTCCTGGCGAACATCGCTTTTGTCTTATCTCGCCTCATGAGTCTCCGCCAAAGGAAAATATAAAAGGCAGATTTGCGGTAATATATGCGCGAGTGCTTCTTATAAACACGTAAGCACCCGCACAGGGGCCTTCAGCGCGATATACGGTGATATAAGAGGCCGTTAAATGTTTACAAAAATTGTGACGCCTGCGCTCCTTGTGCGTCGGTATGTATGTTTTCATTTTATTTGTTTATGCGCAGCACTTGTTGCGCTATATACGAGTGAACACCCCCCTAACGCAAGACGTATAACAAACCAAGGTGCTTAGGAAGGTCATTGGCCAAGATTGATTTATTAGCGCACGAATCGCTACGTTTTATGCTGAGCTTCGTTCAACACAAGCCGAACCACGCACGTACCGCAATGATGGCACCCACGGTGGTACATTTCCCGTTAGGAAGCTCGCATAGGCGGTAGTACCCAGACTTCAGTCTAGGTAATGTTACCGGTAACGCTATGCCTAAACAGGACGTAACGACCAAGGTGCCAACGGGGCAACACACGTCTACATTTTATCTTAAGCGGAGCGTAGCAAACGCGTTGGGCTATAGCGTCCTTCCCCACTCCTCGGCCGTTGGATGCTGCGACAAGGCAATATTTACCACATTAGCAACGCTCAAAAGACATAAAATGAGAAAGAAAAAAGAGCAGATCTCCAACCGAATGAAAATAATCTACAGTAACAGTGAGGAGCAGAAACGTGGTGACTGATGCGGGAACAGTGCGGCAGCAACACGAGCAAAATGATGGATGCAAGCCAGCCACTACGGAATAATTTGTATCGTTTGCGAGCATCGAAGACAAATGACTGAGGCACGGTGGATGGGACGACGGCCTTTTATGCGAGGGCGAGAAAGACATCGTTACAGTACCTTGCGAGTGTTCGGAGTGCTATTAGCAGCGCCGAGAAGCGACTGTGATTCCATTGAGGGCTGACATGGGCCTTTTTCGTCCAGCCTATCTCTTGCACCACTCCAGATTGTTGGACGAGAAGTGGTGCCAGCAGCATTCGTGTAACTGCACTGTACACGTATACAATTTCCAGATGGTGCGTAAACGATGAAGAAAATCTTCAGCCGTTGACAGGGTACGGTAAGTCAATCAATAATGGGACCGTGAGTTTTATTATTATTTGCTTTCGTCCTTCTGTATTATACAGAAAATATTTACTTGCATAAATGTGGCATATACCCTCACTCTCGCAATTCTTGTGAAGCCAACGCAGCGGCAGCAATCGAGGGTAATTATTAACAATCGTTCTACTCCGACTAGGTTTTTGTCACCAGCATAATAAGAAAAAAATCAAGACAGCACCACTCCTCTGCTTTTAATTAAAGCGAGCCTTTTAGGTGAACGCTTTTCGGTTTTGACGGCGGTGGCTCCTGCTGTTGATGCCTTGCCGAATAGCTCACACACTGGACGGCACTCAAATAACAAATTCGCGTGTACGCAGCGCCATATGCAGTACAAACCCTACAGGGCCGGTGGTGGCCGGCTCTGTTTTATGCTCAACTAGCAGTGAAACCACAAACCATACCTACATACATTCAGTGCAACAACTATATGCCTTCAAGAAGCGCATAATTTCCTCATTACTGCCTTCTTTTCTTGGGTTAGGCGCGTCTGCTCCGGCGGTTTTTCGCCGAGTGAGGTGGCCTGGTCCCGGAGATGGTGTAATGCGTGTTCTCGCGAATCACGTGGGTCGCGTGGAGGGGATTTCTGCGCCTTACTGATTTGCAGAGCAAGCACGTAATCGATAAATTTTTACAAATTTAATCTAGTAACCTTACAAAAAGGCGATATCACTATGACTCAGAAGAACAGATGGTTGACTTATACAACCGTCTTTTCTCTTGCACATGTGAAAGGCTTCCACTAATTCCCTGGTGAGCTGATCCTTATGGTGCGAAAGAATTGCGGTGTCATCGTACAGCGGTGAGCACTCATGCTGTGCACAAAGGGGGTTGTATAAGTCAACCATCTCTTCTTCTGGGCCATAGTGAGGTCGCCTTTTGGAAGGTCACTAGAATAAATTTGTAAAAATGAGTGTGTTAGGGGTACAACGATTAGGATAGGATTGCACAGCGTGTAAGATATGTTGCCTATCTTTGACGCCCGAGTGTAAGCGGATATATGTTTTGTAAAAGTGCTGTTAATTTGACCTTGCACATATTTGACGTTGGAGGGTGCGCGTGTATATAAAGATGAAATGTTCGTTCTAAAATAAAATAGTTGCGAGTGCAGCGAGTGTTCTTGTGTCTCTCCACTTTGTCCTTGTCAGTGCGCTGCTTCACCAATACGGTATGGCGACTAGCTTGTTGAGCGCATCATTTTTTACTTCAATATAGTAAACATTGCTTTGCATTGTTTGAGTTTCTCTATACTCGGTATCAACATGTATATTGCTTGCGACATTTATTTTCTTAATTTAGCTTCAAATGACACTAAATAGAAACACTGCATCCGTTTAGATTGAGCAAGTGTTACTGAAGAACGCTACTTTAATTTCGCTGTAGTAGACAACTCATTATTAAAAGAGGGAATGACGGTCAAACTTTCATGTTTAATTTCGCGCCGAATCCCCCGTACCGGTACGTTAATGTGACGTCACGAATTATAATCCATGGTCTAGCATTTCGGCCGTTGTGGTTCAGTAAAAGTTGTTTAAACTTCGATCTTTGGCAAATACGATCCATTATTAGCGAAAAAAAATTAACTAGGCTAGAGCAAATGGCGTCCAATCCATGACGTCAGAAATTTCAGGGTGACATCGTCACCAGTCTCGCGTCTTCGCTTCCTTTCTGGCGTACCAATCGTCCATTAGGCGTCGATCGCTTTCTTATGCAGCTCGAAGCTAGATAGCATGTGGACGCGGCCAATCTACTTTGCTCACCCTCTCACAATTTCCTTCGCAACAGCAGCATACGGCGTGTGAGGCGCTCTCTTATCGCACATGGAGTTTAACGGAACATCACGGTGACGGCGAAGACGACGGCGGAAATTCGCTTGCAGTGTACATATAATTGCCATCGCAATAAAAAAACACCGCAAATCCACGGGGTGAATGATGATGAGTGGGCGAAGCTCCGGAGGGAATCATCGGTAAACCGTGAATCTTCCGTGTAATTCGCCCAGTCTCGCCGCACTAAATCGAACGATTGACTTCCACCAATGACACGCGTCATATGTGACGTCATTCCTATTTTATAACAGCGCCCTTCATTATAATTGCACCATCTCCTGCTTAAGGGGACGCTAGCACAAACGCGCTAGAAACGTGCAGTACTCTCTAGTAAGGGGGAGAGGCCACAGCGTCTTACGCAGCCGTTTACACATGCCGGAACGTGCACCGCGTTTGCCGACGCTATCACATGATTGCTGAAAGAGTACAACCCCCGTATTCATAAACGCTCCTCGACTTGAACTTGACTTGCCACCGCCTTCAACGCGTTTCGAACGCGCTGCCCAAGGCAGTGGCAAGTCAATTTCAAGTCGAGGAGCGTTTATGAATACGGGGGTAAGGCGGAGAGGCCACAGCGTCTTACACCAGCTTCTTACACGGGCCGCAACGCGCTAGCACAAACGCGTTAGAAACGCGCAGTCTTTCGTTAATGTTGGGTATTTATTGTCATCGGGGTACGTGTGTCCATGTGCGCTTCGTGGCGTAGTCATTCTGCTCCTGGACGCCGTGCGGTACAGACGCAGAATGGAGGGCTCCTCGAGAGCTGCGACAGCGGCCGATGTTGGCCGTGGTGCACCGTGCTCTGCGTTGCCCAAGGATTACCGTGTCATCTTGCCTCCGTTACCAACAGGTGAAGGACAAAGGCGTGCAGTTGTATTACACTGCGACGTTACTGGACGCCCGTATAGAATCGACGACTTCCGGAAGCCCTTGAAGGAGGCTGGAATAATTCGGCAGGTAGGCGGCATTGGTGCGTACCAAATGTCTCACGTGTGGCTGCTGAACTTGAAGACAGATGAGGCAAAGCAAGCGCTGCTTGACGCCGGACCGCTACTGGTGAAGAATCGGCCGTGCCTCATTATTGACCCGGCACGGCAAGAGCTCAGGATCAAGCTACACTGGGTCGCTTTCGATGTCACTTCTGAGACCATACGACGAGCCTTTCGAGAGTATGGTGAGGTAAAGTAAGCCATTAGCGATCGGTGGAAGGCGGAGGACTTTGAAGGTGCCGAGTCAACCACTCGTCTAGTGCGTCTTTTTCTGCGTGAGGGTGTCACACCAGACCGCGTCCCGCATCAGATGCGCCTTGGTAGTGGCACTGCGCTTTTGCTTGTACCTGGACGTGCGCCGTTATGCCTTCGTTGCCACAATACTGGACACGTCCGACGCGAATGCCGAGTGCCCAGGTGCGCAGCTTGCCGAGCGTTCGGGCATGAGCAGGCTAATTGTACTCGCTCGTACGCCAGAGTTGCCAGTGCAGGCGGAGACGTGGATCGGAGCGAGATGCTCATGGACGAAGAAGCGGAGAGCGTGGCTGCAGTGGCGGCGTCTACCAGCGACGCGGCCACGGCGGTCGCGTCCACCAGAGACGCCGTCTCGCAAGAGAACACGGCCGCAGACGCTCGGGCAGGAGACGCCACTCAGGCAGGCGCATCAACAGTGCAGCACGAAGAAGAGGAAGTTTCGCCAGAACGCACTTCGGAAACAGACTTTTCAAAGCAGCAGCCACCAACAAGCGTGTCTGGGACTGATGGGAAAACAGATGCACTCAGAACTGCAGCAAGCGAAGCCGTCGCGCCGCTGGGAGACAATGACTCCACGGACGAAGCTGCAATGAACGCCGAGGCAACACCTGCGAAGCGTCGACTCAACGAAGCAGGCAAGACATCACAAGACACGCGGCTGCGAGCAATGGAGAGGCGTGAGAACGTGCCCGGAACCAAGAAGCCTCGTGTAGCCAGCCAACAGCGGTCGGCGTCGCTTACACGCGGCGGCGGCGGCAAGTCGACGCCTTAGACGTCGACTGGACTGTGGGACACTATACGGCAAGGTATATGGAGGGAACGCCGTAGGCTCGGTCTGGTATCACTCACCAATATGGAGTCCTTGGAGAGGGCGATAAAAATTGCTACACTTAACGTCCGTGGGCTTAGTGCCAAGAGGCGGCAAAATCAACTTTACCGCCTAGTAACGGAGCACGACCTCGATATTGTAGCCATTCAGGAGACCAAAGTGGAGGGAGAGGACCAGACGGAGCGTATGGTGCGTCCTTTTGCGAGACGCTATGAAGTTTGTGTTGCCCATGCGGTAGGCTTGTCTTCGGGGTGCATTTTGTTAATTCGGCAGAGCCTTGGTGCTGTAGTGCAGTCGGTGAATACCTGTGAGTCAGGCCGTTTCATTGTATGTGACTTTTCCCTGTCATCAGAAAATTGGCGTGTAATTTGTCTGTACGCACCAACTAAGGTTCAAGAGCGAAGGGAATTTTTTGAAGAAATTGAGTCATACTTGAAGTGTGAGCGCAGACTAATTTTAGCGGGAGATTTCAATTGTGTCTGTGCGGCCCGTGACAAAACCAGTGGGAAGAAACACACTGATGCGAGTACTGCCGTTTTGAGAGATATGACCGCTGAATTTCATCTAGAAGATGTGGGTGAATGTCTTTGCAGCGGAAAATCAGTCATTTTTACTCACTTTCAGGGTACGAGCCATGCTAGACTTGACAGAGTGTACGTGTCAGCTGAGTTTATTCCTTTGTGTCGGGATTAGAGTGTCACACCTGTTGCGTTTAGTGATCATTGTTTGGTTCCTTTCCGTGTTGGAAAACAAAGAAGGAATAACAAAGTATTTTCTTGGGATCTCTGGAAATTTAATGCAAACTTGCTGAAAGATGACGAGTTCTGTAAGCAGTTTCTCGAGGCTATAGATAAAATAACCACTCAAAACTTAGATAGTTGGGAACATAAATGGGAAGTTTGTAAGCAAACAATTAAATTAAAAGCACTTGAAAGGGCCAGTGTTTTGAGACACGCGGAAAAAGAAATTGAGTCCCGTCTTAGATGGAATCTGCAGAAATTATTGGAAGCGGAAAGTACACAACCCGGTTACTTCTCAGAAGACATAAAAAGCATAAAGCAAAAACTTGAGTTGATAGACCAAGAGCGATACAAGGAAGCATTGATTCGTGCCAGAGCTGAGTACTTGTGCACAGGTGAAATGCCAACAAAACGTGCCTTCAGAGTCGAAAAGAAATATGCTTCACAAAATGAAATAACAGAAATAGAACATAATGGGTCATTGCTTACCAACACGGAAAAAATAGCAAGTTCTTTTTTAGAATATTACAAATTACTGTTTTCTCGTGGTCAAGTTGACGCTGATCGATTCAAAAATGACTTCGTTTCACTGATGCCAACATTAGACGACGAAACCAAGGAAATATTAGAAGTACCCATAACAGTAGAGGAGGTTAAGGAGGCGATTGATCGTTTAAATAATGGCAAGTCACCGGGGCCGGATGGCTTAGGCGCTGCATTGTACAAGGCGTTTAAGGGGGTTATCGCACCAGTTTTGACTGAAGTATACAACGAGGCTTATGAGAAAAAACATCTTCCGCGGTCCTTTCTCTCAGCACACACGGTCTTAATACAAAAAACTGAAGACCCAATCAAATTGCGTGATGTTACATCGTATAGACCCATCAGTCTGACAAACATAGTATATAAAATATTAATGAAAGTATTGGCTAACAGGTTGCAGACAGTAATGAAAGATTTAGTCGGTCCGCACCAAACGTGTGGAATAAAAGGAAGGACAATTATGACAAACATACACATAGCACGATCAATCCTTGAATGCTGTGACGCAGTGCAACGCAGTGTCGCCATGCTGCAGGTTGACCTTGAGAAGGCATTCGACCGCGTGCCGCATGACTTGCTTCTATCTATACTTGATTATGTGAATGTAGGCAATGTGATCAGCGAAGGTGTGCGGATGGCTTACGCCGGATGTACAACGAGGCTGATAATAAACAAATCAGTAGGAGAGCGCATACCGGTACAGCGCTCAGTAAGACAAGGGTGCCCGTTATCACCGCTTCTCTTTTGTATATATATTGAACATTTTTGTCTAAGCGTAATTAGGAACGAAGCGATACGAGGATTCAACTTATATAAAGCCGAGGTCAGCCTTCTTGCTTACGCTGATGACATTGCAGTTTTCTATGTTGATCATGAAAGTGTAATGCACACTGTCAATGCTGTAAAAAGTTTTTGTCAGGCAAGTGGTAGTGCTGTAAACTGGGACAAATGCCTTGGGTTTTGGCATGGGGAATGGGACGTTGCTCCCAGGGTGTTTATGAACATTAAATGGCAAGAAACACCGACAAAATACTTGGGTGTGCCCCTGCAGTACTACTGTGACAGCGAGCCTTATTGGAAAAAACAGAAGTGTTGTGTGAAAAAGCAGAGAAATGGAAAGGAAAAGTCCCTTTTCGCACGGGCCACGACTTGCAACATATTTCTGTAAGCAAGCTATGGTATGTAATGCAGGTCTTACATTGCAGCAGGTTAAATGTACAAAAAATGCACAGAGTGTTCGCGGTCTTTATTTGGAGCTCTGTATGGGAAAAAAAGAGCCGTACAAATCTGTTTAAAAGAGTGCGTGATGGTGGGCTTGGTTTAGTACATCTGTATGTAAGACAACTTGTGAGTCGTTATGTTTTTCTCCGAGATGTAGATGACACGTTTCTCAGAACTATGATTCAACTAAGGCTGGGTAAAGTGCTACCGGAATTTGTTGTGTATTCGGTATGTGAGCAAGGACCAGTACGGGGATATCTAAAAGAAGTAGTTGCATCTTTCCGTTTCTTATCGGTACGCTTTTCTTTGCAACACTTGACCGAGGTGTCACGTAAGAAATTGTATAAAGACCTCGTTGATGTGTTATTTCCAGTGCCATTGTACCGTGAATTATACTGTGTAGGCCCAGGAAAAGATGTCTTGAAACGCGTTAAAAGAATGCTTGTTGCGCCAGGGGTTAAAACCTTTTTTTGTAAGCTGCACACGGGAACCTTACCCGTTAAAACATGGTGAGAAGACAGGGGTTTATTTGTTCCATGGGGTACTAACTGTTTATTATGCAAAAAACCAGAGACCATTGAACACGTGTTTTTAGATTGCTGGAGCGGGGTGTTCTTCTGGGACATCTTACAGAGAACTCTGAAAAAAGAGTTCCTATTAAATCCGCATGGAATCCGTTGTCTCTCGGTTGAAAACGATGATGGCGTGCCTGTTGATCTTGTCATGCTCCTGGGCCTGCACAGCATATGGCGAACGCGGACGGCTGCACACAATGCAGATATTGATGTGCGACCCGTTCGCGAACATTTTTGCGAATCTGTGTCCCATTTTGTCGAAGTGCAGAAGGTGCAGACGTTTGTACCGGATTGGGTTCCTAGATTGGAACTTTTGTTGCATATGCCGAAATACTGATTACATGTAGTCAGCAAACAGCTGACGGTTCACCGATATAAGATCCTGTTAGTATGTTGTTCTGCGCTCGTCAGATCTGTGACATACGAGGCAATAAAAAAAAAAAAGCTTCGTGGCGTAGTGGTTTGCGCCGCGCGTTCTGAAGCGAGGGGTCCCTGGTTCGAATCGGCGCTACGGACGCAACTTTCGAAATTCTTTTTTCATAAAAGTAGACGTGGCTACCTACTACTACTACATACTACAGAGGACGGACAGACCCACACCCTAAGGATCTTCGCCCCTAATAGAGATTATATGCCCTTTGGTTTCTTTAGAATCCGGTCCTAGCTCCCTCCGCACCGAAGGCAGATACTCTAATGATTAGGCCAATAATGCTTCTTTGTTTTCATCGTTTTATTGCTTAGGCCACAGACGTCCAGAGGAAAATGCACAATAAAACAGCCTAACGAAGTTCCATCGTGTAAGCCAACGCTTAAAATAAGTGGGAAGCAGCGCTGTCCAGCCCTAACCTGTATGACAACAGCTGGTGGGGCGGGCGCGAGAGGCAGAACACGATACACTATTCAATATTAAATAAAATGTTACTCTTTTTGAGATGCTTGGGGGCGTTAGCCCGTGTTGCATAGGAACAATTCTCCTAAAAAAGTCAGAACACACATTTTTTGGCAGGCGATGTTAGTTTGATTGCTTGTGGGGTGCCCAAAGTGAATGAAGATACGGCATGCGTTCGCCGCCGAAACTCGCTGCGCGTCTCGTATTGTGCCCCTGTAGCGCATTTCTGGGAGGTCTAGATAACACAGCCTAGAACCATTGATTTCGTTATAAAGCACGTCATGTCTTGTGATTCAACATGTTTGAATGCTCAATAAAGATTTACTTTCTCTGCAAAGTCCACCATGGTGTCTGACGCAGGCATTCGTCACTGAAATATGCAGCGCATCTGTTGTGGTAATGCGTCATTTTGCCTTGTTGGCTCATGTTAGCTTCGCGTACACCAATTTTCACAGTGCGTGGCCTCTGCATACTTTCTTATTCTGCCATTCCATAAATTTGTGTGTACCAAATAAATATACGAAGCTATTTAACCATGGCTGAAAAGTATTTTACACCGTTACCGTGGGTTAGACTGAACTCCGCTTTAAAATTCAAATGGACCGAATTCTGTTGTTGTTTATCGTGGTCAGACGCAGCCAGATCTGCACTTTTATTTTGTGCGTTGTTTGAAATGAAGAGGAAAACATTAAGGGCCTTTTGGATAGCATAGTCCACCGAAAGAGAATTTCAACACTTTATCTCTGATGTTTTCGTTATCCAAATCACTCAGTCACACATGATCAGGCGCGCACGCACACACGCACGCATTCGTGCATACAAGAGTGAACAGCTCAGCGCTTGTGCTTTTCAGTATTATCAGTGTCATTCTTGCGTTCGTTTAATTTTACTTTATCCATCCATCCATCCATCCAACACACACACACACACACACACACACACACACACACACACACACACACACACACACACACACACACACACACACACACACACACACACACACACACACACACACACACACACACACACACACACACACACACACACACACACACACACACACACACACACACACACACACACACACACACGCGCGCGCGCGCGCACACACGCACACACGCACACACACACACACATACATACATACATACATACATACATACATACATACATACATACATACATACATACATACATACATGTGTTCGTCCTTATTTATACATTTTAACCAATATCGGGTAGATTGCTCTGCCGAAACGGGATAACCTCTCTGCTTTTCTTTCTTGTCTGTCTCTCTCTCTCTTTCTATTTCTCATGTCAGAAATCTCCAACAAAAACGAGTTTAATAGTATGATTTGCAAACATACGCACAAAGAAAGCTTAAGAAATACATCGGAAAATTTCGAGACACCCAATCGACGGTTATTTCGCGGCACTTTTGAAGCTCCTTGTAATTTAAGGTGGCAACCTTGTAGAACGCAAGATAGCCATCACTACGGCGTGACCATATCACGCTGTGAAATAGAGGCGATGGCGCCGAAAGTACGTCGTAAATATGTCCCCGCCGCTTTAGGGATGCGTTAACGACTCCGTAGGAAATGGGTGTCGGCGTAATGAACGGCACAGATTAGACGGCGATGCTCTCCGAGCTCGATGCTCTCCCAGTCTAGAGCGCTCCGTGCACGCTCTAGACTCATTTCACAGCTTCACGCTTTCTTGAGGCGCCTCGACGGCATAGAAGGTCCGTAAAGGGCCCACAACATTTTGAATGAAAAGGCGCAGTGCGGATAGCACGCCGTCGTAACCAGATGTAGCAAATACTACATCTGGTTACGAAGCCCACATTAAAGCGTAAGAGCCGGCTCTCATGAAGGCAACATTTACTTTTTTCAGACGTACAAGGTTCGTGTGGTTGGAATTGGCGTTGCCCAAGATGGATGTCTATGACGTTCCAGTTTTACTCGCGCTTATTGGTCGTCATCTTAATGTAGTTGTTCAATTATTGCCAACCAATTTCCACCGGGATCATATCGTTAAAAGCGGTAATCAAAGCACTAAACTATTCATGCGATAAAAGCGGTCGGAAATTTGCATTCTTGGCATCAGCTCTGGTGTCTGCGATGAATATACCACAGCAGGCACCGTTGGGTAAATTTATTGGTCAAGAAATTAATGTGGGACACTTATTCTGTCGGCATTTCCGTTCGCCTATTTTTACCATGGAGCAGCTTCGGCAAATTCTGCGGTTGCCTTTTGGTCACATGCTCAAAATGTTGCTAGTCTCACCCGAAGTTCGAGGCATTGACAGCTCTGCGTTGCGCCTGAACTCCTCTGACGGTGTTTTTACTATACGCGGCTGCGACATGTTGGCACGAATCAGCACGCAAGAAAATTGCTGCCCGGGCGAAGAAACACCTGTCACGTGTCTCGCAACGCCGCCGTGCTCAGCACTTCGATCGTGCACGAGATGAGACCGAATGGAAGCCATTGAGCCTGTTTAACACGGTGCGATTATCGTCGCATGCAGTGGCAGACGTAGTCGCAGTCGCAGACGTTGGCCACACCGATCACAGCGATGGGTGCGACATTTGGACGCCAACATAAAATCATATAGAAAAAATGAAGGAGAGAAGATTCCTTAAAGTTGCGCCGAGAGCTATTTCGCAATTTATTTTGGTTATGAGGCTGTTGGAAAATTTCTGTCGTTCAACAAATCCAGAAAACTGCAAATAATTAAGTGCAGCCGTGGCTCGCACAAGTGGTATGTTCCATCAGCACCGACATGCCAATAAAGCATGCCAACAAAACAACTCGTAGGTAAGATTCGGTTCTGTGATTTCTATGCGTTTGTGGACACGTAACTAGTGCAACAGCGCGAAAAATAACAAGGAAGGGATGACGATGGAGACAGAGTGAAAAGGATAGACTAGCAGGTGCATAAACACCAAACTAAGAGAGCACTGCAAGAATGTAAGTGACAGTAATCAGGGCCAGCTTGGCTTACACTGCCGCAAATGTGGTGATAACACTACGCGTCGTCGTACCAAGTCATGCATGCCTAAGTGAAATAAAAAGCGGGATTGTATCTCGACACAAATACCAGTGCGTCAGAGAGATTATTGAGACGGTTAAGATTGCTCGTGCGTGAGAGAGGTTTATAAGCATGCCATCACTAACACTGACCAAGGAAGAACTACGGTTTTTAGATGGTTGGCGATTGGGTCCATGTTGATATCACCTTGTGCCATTCATGCTGAGCGTTGTTTCTTTCTTTATTTCCTTGCTTTTCCTTTCCTGCTGATGCTTCGTATGTGTACATATGCCTAGAATCGTGAGTTATAGAATAAACAGTTGGAAGTCAGTGCTCTTTTCACTCTGTCACTATCGTCGTCCCTTGCTCGTTATTTTTCGCGCTGTTACACATGTTGCAATGAACCAATTATCCCAGCAATCCACCATTCTTGTGGACACGCTACGTTGCTAATGAAGCGATGTTTTCTTCACGTTGGCTTCGGGGGCTGATAGTACGTGCTTTTCCCTGTCTTGGGGTTATAAACACACGCTGCGAGTTGTAAATACTTCGAGGTGTTCCTCACGAGAAGCCGTGAGGGACACCTTTGGATGTCGTGTCAATTTTCTGGTTTGTTGCGGACATGCTACTCGCGATATATGAAAACGCTACAGTTAGAGCGCGGTATACTCTTAGGAACATATGTATTATGATTAGGTCTAAAGCCTACGCAGCAATTTAAAAAATATGCAGCTACGCTCAAATGCTGTATCGAGGAGATATGACATGACAGCATCGCATCCCACGTTTTAATGTCGCGCTCTGCGAGCGACCATTTAGTGGCAGTCTCTTCGTGTCGGCGTCTCATTTCAACGTTTAGTTACTTCCTATGCGAGACGCGATTGCTTATAAAGCTCGTCACGCAAACGTGCAAATCATATATCGTAATGAATTTTCTGCAGTAGCATGTATAAGGCATTGACTAGGAATAAACATTATCTTCGATTTGTTTTCGAAGCGTTAATGCACGATGAGAATTATTTAAACAATTCTATCTATATTTTTGGTGCATCATTTTTTCATAATAGGATTCTTAATAGACTATTTGTCTTTACATTTTTTAAAAGCATTTGGCAAGGTTCATTATCATTTACTTCTCCTCAAGCTCGGCCATTTAAATCTATATCATAATGTGCTGGATTGGATTAGAGCTATTCTTTCTAACCATCCTCAATTTGTTTCCGCCAATAATGTTGAATAGCTTGTCCACCCAGTGCTCTCGGGCGTTCCCCAAAAGTTCATTTTGGGCTTCTTACATTTCCTAGTTTTTAGCAACCACTTACCGGATAACAATTCATCAAACGTTTGCATATTCGCGGATGAATGCGCAATTAACCGTGAAATAGCCAGACAAGACGATGTTGCTTCTCTCCAGACTAACATACTTAAGTTACATACGTGCGCCTGGTGGCAATCGTGGAACATGGAATTAAACATTTCGAAATGCCAAGTCAATGTGCTTTTTATGCACCTCATAATTATATATCTACACTATCATTTTCATAACGTGTCTCTTAAATCGGTTTCAGGATACAAATATCTCGGTGTCCATACCTCTAGTTGCCTTGGTGAAGTCACCGCTTAACCTTCCAGACTTTACCGTTCTGCGTAAAATAGCCCAGCTTACTCTTTTTCATAAAATTTATTATCGTAACAGACAGCCTTGTGGGCTGTGAATTCGTTAAACCTCCTCCGTTCATATCGTCTAATAATTACCGCACACAAATAGTTGATGTTCCTTGTTGTAGAACTGTAACCTATTCACATGTATTTTTAAATAGACCTACTTCTGAATAGAATCAGCTACCAGGAGCAGCTGCTGCTATTACGAATACAACGCATTTTAAGTTCTTTTAACCACCTAAATAACTGTGTTGTTGGTGTTATTTAATTCGAACTTCATTATTTGTTGAACGGTTGACTTGTTTGCTTTCTTCTACATTCTGCGCTTGTACCACTGCTCTTGTTTTCTCTTACTTCTTTATTTTATTGGCTTTGTTCCAGCTCTACTCTTTTGTACAAATGTGTCGATTGTTTCATGTTTACTATTGTTTCAACTGTTTTAATTGTCGCTTTCCCTCTGTAACGTGTAAACACTGAGAGTACAATAAAAAATGTAACCAAGCCTTACCCTACCGGGAAATGGGGTAAGCGAAGCGTGTCCTGGGTGCACCTAAACAAAGCCTGATGCAACGGCTGTGATGGAGAGAACGAGGTCACTGATGGTATGCCCGCAGTTCACCATTGTCGTTTGCGTTCGATGTCTCGAGTTTGCTCGGCGGCGTGGTTAGAAGCATTCGCTCGCCATTTCCGCTTGCGATTCTTCGAAATTAAATTGCTTCAAAATTAAATCTGCCCGTTACCTAAGACTGACTCATACCCCCTTAAGCAATGGCTCATACCCTAGTAAACACGACCTCCCCATTACGACGACAGAAAAGGAGTGAAATTGTACGCTGGAATGATTAGCGGCAGCGCAGTCAGCTGTAGAAGAAGACGACGACGACGAACGCGGGAGCAGTGGCACGAGCACGATCGCAAGCAGAGGGGCGCCGACGAGTCAGCTGCGGAACAAGAAGACGACGCTCGAGCCAATGCTGATGATGATAGCTTTTTCGTACACGGACGCCACCGAAATCTGTACCCTATAACAAGCTTCGCTTGAATAAGTATGGTAGCTTAGTTTCATGTAAAATGTGACTTAAGTCACGTTTAGGGGCACGTTAAAATTGATCCAGAGTTCCCCAATGATATCTGCATTGGCACGTAAAGCTCCAAAATGTAAATAATTTCAGAGCACAGTGACTAATACCTCGAATACTCTATGGTAACTGCTTTCAAGGAGCTAATTTAGTGCATAGCATTCTGACATTCGTTTGTTGGTTACAATTAATGAATGCTCCAAGTAAAATTCTAAGAAACTTGAGTCCTGCGATGAAAGAAGCGGTTATATTATTTGGAAACTATTCAATTTTTATTCGATTCGGTTTCAGAAATTATATTCGCACACCCTGATTGTATATGATACCACCCACGCCACTGTATGCGGAACTCCCTTGAACAGCTTAGCTTTAAAAGCGACTACATTTCCTTAAACTTCTTTCGCCGGCGAGCGGAGGCTTCTTTGCTCGCAGTAAGCATTGAGAATGTAAATGATCGCATGGTTGGTTTGCGGGTCTTTTTTTGCACTTCCTATCGCGAAGCATTCCTGCTGCGCCTGGCGAGGCGGCCTCCCCACTCTTGCTGGTGAGTTTGCGCAACGGTCTCCAATGATTACTGCGGGATTGCTTGCCTTCCGCCGGCTGTGGCTATTCTCGGTGGTGAACAGTCATCGTGGCCACTTTCTCTGTGTTTGAAGCTTAGAATGTGTGCGGCCGGATTAAGAGTCCGCTGCCGACAACCTTGGCTTATTCTGTTACTAAAACGTTGCCTTGCCGTTCTACGTTTGCTTTGCTATTCAAACAAGCCGACAACGGCCACCCACCGCGCCACTATTGGTTCGCCATTTCCGGAAAGGGCTTGGTTCAGTTAAACAGCACGGTCTTGGCTGTAGGAATGTACAAATAACGTATAGAATACTCACACGAAGAAAACAGTAGACAAGAAACATCATAGCTTTGGCAGTTTACTGTGAGTTGATTGGGAGAGCAGGTAGCCATAAGCTTCTGAAAAGGATATAGATGCAAGGCTTCTGAGATTAAAGACAGCGTAAGAAGATGACGATGGATATGAAGGCAGTCTATTGTCACAAGCACCAATTAACAACATTCGTTTTATAGGAGCAAGGCTCGTTATAGCTTGTATATAGTCAACGCTTGTGTTATCCCCTTCCTATCTGTCCTCGTCTTTCTGCTCTGTCAGAAACCTGGGAGCCCATGCATCATGAGCTGTCGCGCGTTGTTACGGATGCAAATATAGATAATTGTCCTTGCTTTTAGAGGTATTTGGATGCGTTAGCATCGTATAGATTACTCCAGGGCACCGAAATTCAAAGTTTCGACACGTTATCAGCCGGGCGTGTCTAGGACGCACTGCATTATTGTGCGCAGGTCGATCTTGATAGCAGTGCATGATATGTCTTCTCACGATGGTGTGAATGTCGTTCGTTGCACGCGCCGACCGCAGAGCCAGTGCCAGGAAATGTAAGAGGCCCAAAATGAATGGCGTGGGTGGTGATAAATGTGCAAGAAACAAGCTTGTCTATTTGTCCTCAGTAATGAGCACCCAAACAATAAAACGGACCTCAGCAATGTAAGCCGGTGTGTCTTTGCTCGGGGCACTGGAACGCAGAGGATTGACGGTCGGGTTAGTTGTGTTATGAAGCAATGAAAACACCGCTTCCAAAAAAGTCGCAGTTTCTCCCGAAAGGCGAAGCATCAATTGTGATAGCAAACTAAAGATTGTAGTTTTATCGGCTGTATAAACTTGCACACATTCGCTTACCAACTGAATTACCCAGCATGGTGTCAGCGCGCACAAGCAAACATGAACAGATCACACTCGATGACCGCAGACAACCGCTGTCAAAACGCTGGCGTGAGCAAGCGTAGCTGCAGCAGTGAGCGAAGGTTCATGTGGTTTATCGCTTCGACTGAAACTGAGCGGCGAAAGCACAGCGTATACAAAGGTAGGAGTCGTGTGCACATCGCTTTCAAGATACGGTGCGTGCGACCACCCGCAGCCGCACCAAGTACTAGTACGCAGTTGCTGGCAGAGTAGAAGCCGCACCCACTCCCTCCCGCGCTGCCTTGCCGCTTTTCTCCTTTCGCGTGCGAGATTGAGTCGCCAGTTGCCCTTGCGCCGGGTCGGTAAATGCACAGTTGGTTCAGGAGCACAACGGCGCCCCCCCTCTCTCGCCCAACGGCCTTTCGCGCGACGAAGACGTCGCGTTTACTCTACGCCATGCGTTCGCTCTCCGTGATGCGCGCGTCCCTCGCACGCTTTCACTCGCACATACAGCATACGGTGCGCGGCGACGATTTTTTCGCCCTTGGACTTTATACGGAACCTCACGGCGACGCCGACGACAGAAATCCACTTGGAGTGTCCCTATAATTGTTATCGCAATAAAAATAACAAATTAAAAACACGAAAAAAAACAAGGAGCACACATTATATGAGTATCGTTTTGGCTATGCCTGGGCAGTGCAACGTGACACGTACAAAAGAACACAGACGAGAAAAAATAAACTGTCTGTGTAATACGTCGCGCTGCCCGGACACAGCTATTAAACCGCATCAGCTTGCCAACCTTTCAGTCACTGTTCACCGATCCTTCTAGTTCCGTCCCGTCTGGTAGCGCTGTTTATATCAAAGGAATGAGAGTGGCCGAGAGCTCAGACGTAGAGGCAAGTAATAGAAGAAGAGGTGGAGGTGGCGCAAGTCTGCGGTTTGCGCACTGCATTGCACAGAGCTGTCACATAGCTAGGCCTCCAACACTTTTGAAGCTATGTTCTGTCGCTTAATTCCTTTCTAATTCATTCATTTCACTGTACTGTTATTGCGAAGAAAAAAAAATGTCACAGTTTCGCCCTAAGGACGAAGCAATGAATGCGATAGCAACACAGCAATGTCATACAAAGTAAGGTGAGCGGCTTTGGTAGCAATATGAATTGTAGTAAACATGAGCTGATTAAGTAAGCAGGTGTGCTGCGGCGTAAGTAGACCGACATGAAGAGAGACTCGATGACCACGAGAAGGCGCGTGTGAAACCGTGATGTTGAAGAGAAGCGATTCCCGTGGGCATCCCCATGCCCACGGGAATTTGGCAGAATACAGAATGGCACGGGATTCCCGTGCCATTCTGTATGGAGGCCTCGCAAACCCCTCCCTTGGGCCATCTCGTAGCTCAATAGTTTCGAACTGTTCCAGCCTGAAAAGGTGGTCCTCAATACGTCGTGATACTGTCACGCGGTTCACAGGTTTTCAGAGGTTGCTCTGTGGTCCAGCAGATTGTTCTGTGGTGGCCCCACCTTCTGGTGGTTGTACGTTCGTGCCCTCGCCTCGTCGAGCGCCTTGAGTGAAAGGATTTTAAGAAATCTTGACCTTATCGTTGCTGTCACCAGACCCGTGTAGTATGGTGTTGACACGAAAACCCTGGCCTCTGGGAGCCCCCTGGTCGTTCCGTCCGCAAGGACTACCAATGTTTGCTCGCCAGTGAATTCGGCATCATCCATTAAGCTTCTTCTTACCAGCACTGTATTTGTGTCACTATCTCGCAGTACCGACACCCGTCTTCCTTTTATCTCGCGATCAACTACTGGCATATGCGGCCCTGCTTCATCTTTCCTTTCGTCTCGCTTGACCTCAATACTCGTTCTCTTCCAGTCATACAAATCAACTGTCATGCCGTCCTTTTGGTCCTTTGGATATACGGCACAAGCTGTCTTGTCTTGATATGCTCTGCACACGTCAGCCATGTGTCCTTTCTTCTGGCATATCTGACATACTTGCACTTGTCCGCGATCAGCCCCGACTCTGCAGTCCGCAGCTCGATGGCCCAGCCGGTTGCAGAGGAAACACCTTTGAGGCGGCCTTGTCTCTACACCGACAGCCCTTTCTGTGCGGGGGAACCCTTGCGTGTCGTAACGATCATCCATCATTCTCCCCAAGTTTTTCAAGCCTTGTGCTTCAATGAACTGGTCGGCAAATGTCGCGTATTCTGCTACACTCTTTAGGTCACGTTCCTCCAGAAAGATTGCCAGCTTCGGACAACAGCATGTCAAGAACTGCTCCGTTACTACATGATCTCTTACTCCATCGTATGTTTTTTCTGTCTATCCACCTGCCAAAGTAGTTACCTATACGCGATGGGAACTGTTTCGCCGTTTCCGCATCGTACGGTTTTGTACTTCTGAACTTTTTCCTAAATCCCTCCGCCGTCAATCTAAACCTCTGTAGTAGGGTGCTTTTCACCTTGTCATAGTCCAATGATTCCGATGTTGGCATTCTGCCATACACACTCAGTGCTTCTCCTGACAAACAAAGACTTAACGTCGTTGCCCATTCACTCTTGTTCCAACCCTGACCGAGGGCTATCCGTTCGAATCGTTGTAGGTACGCATCGAAGTCGGGACACTCTTGTCATCAAAAGGCGCCATTAGTGCTCTAGGGCATATTTTCTGCGCGCGGGTCAACCCTGCTTCTTACGATACCGACCGTATCTCATCTGCTGAGTTCTGTGCATTTGATTCAGCCAGCCGTAACTTCAGTTTTAATATCTCCTTTTCTATCTGTGCTTTTTCCTTATCTAGTTGTGCTCGTCGTTCGGCCCTCTCATGTTCCTCGCATGCCATCTCACGTGACGATGCCCTCTGATCACGCAAGAAATTAGTGAGTTCTTCCCCCTTGAGACCTGTCTTTTCCGCCACATAAGATAACTTGTCCAATTCCATGGCTCGCGCTGCTCGACAACCGCAACGATGAATATCCTGGCAGGCTCGCCACTATTTTGTCAAGGTTACCGGTTCACGAGACATGAATCAGGACAAAGACACACAAAACACATTTATGATGTACTTCAGCGATAATTAGTCAACGTCAAATCTATACACAACTGCAAGAATCGTTACACTGAGTTCGATATCTACTTCTTAAAACGTTCTAATAAGTCACGTGCGATGTGGCGCTTACGTGTCTGCTTTGATGTGCTTCTTGCGCATGGCCCTCATCTCATCGACAGGGAGGCGCCGATGCTGGCGGATTACAGTCGCTGTTTAGTGTACCGTGTAACGCATAACTACCAAACCGTGAGACGACTGTTTGAGCGCCCCAAAGAAGAAAAGCATGACGAATATCATTTCGACATTATGTCAATTGAGATACGCGCGGTCTTCCCAGTGGGCAGTAGGCCCGAAGAAAATGCGCAAACATACTTGGGAAAAGGTCCATGGCTCTACGTATAGCTGGAAGACTTTGTCGGTTGTAGCCGACAGGCGACATAGAGTTGTTGGCCTCGCTGAGCTTTTCACCTTTATCATTCACCTACCTTTTCGGTTTACATCTCAACGTAAAGCTAACTGAACAAACTTGTCAAATTGGTCTCGGTGACCACCTGCTACCTCATTAACGGTTGACAGCCGCGGAGATGCTCTCTAGGTCGATTTTTTATGCAACGCATCTACGGTTCGACGCAAAAAGGCAACACTACAGCGCTGCTTCGTTACACTATTATACAACGAATGTTTCGGAAGAATAGTTGCTGCGGTAGTAAGCGACTGTTGAAACGTGAGCCAGGACAAAAGAAGTTTAGTGAAGTGCGCGCCTTAACTTTCGACCTAGATCACGGCCGATGGGTTCCCTCGCTTCGCCTTTCACGAAGCACCTTATCCTAAAGGTGTCGCATACCGGACTGCCCACAATGAACAAACGAGTGAGGGCCTTCTAGAAGGCACAGCACGAGTGCCAGCACAGCTTGGCCCCGAGGACAGCGGGAGAACAAAGCACAGCTGGCCGGAAGCTCTGCCTGAGAGCCGCGGAACCTTAGCGGGCTAGCGTCGCAGCGCCATCGATTTCTTGAGCAGAGGCGCCACCTCTACGCGGCGACATGAACTACCTCCACTGAGTGGCGCTGTGTGGGGCTGCGAGTGCGCGACGGTGGCTGCGCCAGTCGCTCGTGAAATGGTTATGCATTTTGCTCTAATGTCGCAACTTATACAATAGCACAAGGACGCGTGGCCATGTGGTAAAAGCGAGAAGAAATGGTGCTGAGCTCATTTTGCCTACTACAGATTGTATACACTAGTCTCCCACTCCCTGAGATTGTGGACCATGACATTTTACAACAAGGTAGCAAACAAGAAATAAAAGAGGGTGTTCCGTGCTCCCTTCTTTCGCTCAAAACACCGCAAGGAATTTACCTATATCAATATCCATCCGCGATTGTGGAGCCAGGTCCCTGAAAGTTGTTCCGTCGAGACGTCGCTTTAACCTAAACTAGTGGTTATTTATCTTGAATAAATAGCCTGCTAATTCGGCGGTTTTATAGGGCGCATCTAGAATTGAACTAGTGGCATGTCTGAAAACAAATCCCAAAATTCACCAAAGGGATCTTTTATTACAGCACAATATTTGCTTGATCATGGTCATACGGTGTGAGTGTGTTGTATGTAACCTTCTGCAGCAGAATTTTTACAGTCAAGCATGTGAAGCTACCTATACGGCTTAGCGTACAGCAAAACATTCCAACTCTTGAAGTGAATTTTACCCGGCAAAATAAAAAAAATCACATGAACACATGGTTAACCCATTTTCGCATATACTTTGAGAACGACAATTTAGGTAGTCCTCATTGGTACGGATGTTTTCGCATTCAGAAAACTGTATCGATTACTGTGTGATTACTGCGACAGACATGCCATGCAGGGAGCCGTGAGTAGAGCACGCACCCGATTTCGCATGGTGTTGCATGGTGCTTTGAGCGAAAGAAGGGAGCACGTAACACCCTCTTTTATTTCTTGTTTGCTACCTTGTTGTAAAATGTCATGGTCCACAATCTCAGGGAGTGGGAGACTAGTGTATACAATCTGTAGTAGGCAAAATGAGCTCAGCACTATTTCTTCTCGTGCGCTATCGTTACTTGAGTCTCTAGTACCGCCCGAAGTTTTTGGTGAGTCATTGGGGCTACGATAGACATGCGATGCAGGAAGCCGTGAGTATAGAATGCATTATAATGCCATAGTTGGGGAAATGCAGCCGGAATAAACGCATAAAATCCTTCAGTGGAACTAAACAGGCTGGGCCCGTCTGATCGCGATCGGACGCCCTGCATCGGGCTTGTCTGCGAAGTGCTTCCGCACCAGTGTGCGACGCAATTTGCCGCTGACGGGCTGACTCCCAATGAGCTCGAGTAGTCCGAGCTCGACGACGTGCCGCGAGAAGCCATCTTAGCAAGCCATGGGATCGGGCTAGATAGTATGGAATCATAGCTTGGCATTGCGGGAGGAAAGACCAAATGCTTATCCCCTGCGTTAGTTCGTCACATCCGTGCTATCAGACACTATGACCGAGCCCTCCGCATGTGAACGTGGAACAAGGTGCGGCGCCTGCTCAACAGCTGCGAGATCAGGTGGCGATGACCGGCCCGCTATTTAAAGCCGTAAATGCGGCCTGCGCTCATGACCGACCTCCGGGACCTTAGCCCGGAGAACCGCTGGGACGTCCTCATAGAAACTTTAGTGGTGCAGCCAGCACAATGAAAGAGGAACTGGTTGTTGCTTCCCACCGGCTCCCTCAAGACAAATGGCGCTGCCGGCGCCCGGGCATCAGCGCCTCAACACGGCAAACTGGTGAGCAGCTGGGCTAGGGTTGCCTCCTCCTCCCCCCGCCCTACCTCCTCCCCTCCCACAATCTCCCAGCTCGACGCGGAATGCAAAAAAAAACAGATCGACGTGCTCCGGGCACAAAATGAGCATTTGCTCAACAAAATTCAAAATTTAGAATCAAAATTGGCGCCCTCTGAGCCCGCAGAACTCGGACGCTATGAGAGAAACGCGGAGCTCTCGCCTGCCCTCGTGGCAACCATCTTCGCGATGGAGGAGAGCCTTACCTCCAAACTGGGATCTATGATCCAGACCGCCATGGACCAGATCTTGATCAAGGTCATGACTGCCGTCCCCACGATGATCTCAAAACACATCATGGCAGCCCCCGCCTCCTCCGCTGGTTGGGGCCCGTTAAGGACGTATCCCGTCCTTCAAAATTCAACTGTCTTCGGAGAATGAGGAAAACTGAGTCGGAGAATGAGGAAAACTGCCCCGCTCATTCTGTCATCACCCCCTTTGTGGCGCAGAGAGCTGGCTCTGGGGCAGCCACTCCCTCCTCCTCCCCCTTACAAAATTCTAATCATGGCGAGACACCTTAATCAAAGGCGTTCCCCCACCTCCAATTCGGCCATTTCAGCATCAATAACACAATGTAACTATAGACCGTACTAAGCGGGCCAATTTCCGCCTCGACCTTGAAACCTTCGAGTCTTTACCAGCCGTGATTGCCCTCCAGGAGCCAGGACTGGGCGCCGCACTTCCAAACTACATGACGTTTCAACAGGATGCCGCGTCTTGTCTTCTCGTACACAAAGCATACACAGCCAACATAGTGGATCTCGACCTACAGCTCGAGTATTCCTATGTAATGGTGACTATCCTACCACTCCGCCGTAGGGACTCTCCACTGCATGTCCTCAACGTGTACTGCTCTCCCAAACTCAAGCAAGTGACTCTTGCGGACCTCTTTTGCCGCGCGCTAAGAGTAACGGGTCGCGATGCCCTCCTGATTGTGGGCGATTTTAACACTCCCAGTCAGCTGTGGGGGTATCGCAGAGAGGAGTTGCGCGAACGTAAGCTGGCGGAGCTTGCGTCTACGCTGAGCCTCACCCTCCACACCAACCCGTCTACTCAACCCGGCTAGGAAACTCCGTGACACGAGATACGTGCCCGGACTTGACCTTCACCCGCAACATAAGACACGCAGACTGGCTCAACACCGAGGAAAGCCTCGGTAGTGACCACTGCATCCTTAACACTAACTACGCACACGCCCCCTCAAGCGTTCCAAAACACAAGCCCGTATTCCAGATTGGAGCAAATTTAGGCAAAACTTTGAAACATTAGATAACACACTCATTTCCGAGCAGGGTTACACAGCATGGTCCCAACACCTGCTGAAACACCTTCGCTCACAGGAAACTCAGATCCAGCTGTCAGAGGCAGTCACGGACGTGGATAACCACCTCCTACACCTCTGGGAAGCCCGTCGCAGCCTCGTCCGCCGCTGGCGACGCCAGAAACATAACACAAAGCTTAAAGCTCGAATTTCCGAGCTCACCCAGAGAACAGCCGAGTACGCGGCCCAACTCGCCGATTCCAACTGGGCGGATAGATGCAACACGGCCGCGCGACAAATGTCCAGCCGCAACACATGGCGCCTCTTTCGAACCTTCATCGCCCCAACACAAACACGAACCGAAACACAGAAACATTTGCACAGAGCCGTGCACGCTTTCCCTGGCAACATGACTCAACTGGCACAGAAACTCCGGGACCAGTATTTGTGCACAGCCCAAGATTCCCGTGGATCTGCGTACTCTTATGAAGGCAAAGAGCACACGGAACTGGGTCAACCGTTCCAGCTCCATGATCTGCGGGCGGCCCTTGCCAAAATGAAGTGAGGCACTGCCCCGGGAAGGGATAAGGTCACCGTGAAGCTTCTGGCGAACCTGCCCGACACAGCATACCAGTCCCTCCTCGACTACATCAACGCAATTTGGCGCGGGGGCACCCCCCTGCCAATAGACTGCAAAACGGCTCTGGTAACCTTTATTCCTAAAGCAGGCAAACCAATTGACACAGATAACCTCCGCCCCACCTCTCTCACCTCCTGTGTGGGCAAACTAATGGAGACAATGGTGCGGGACCGCCTATCTGCCTATCTTGAACACAAACATGTGTTTGCGGACACCATGTTCTTATTTTGCCCACACAGATCCGCACAGGATGTCCTCCTGCAACTTAATCGGGAAGTCCTTGACCCCCTAGAATGCCCCCATAATCACCGAGCGAGTAGCGCACCCAGGATCTCTGCCAGGGGGGGGGGGGAGGGGGGTAGACAGTTTGCCTTCGTTTGCCAATGCCATCTAAACAGCACTAATTTCAATTTCTTCACGGGAAATTGTCAAACAATGCACTTTTTGCGAGTGTGCAGACGATTGCAGGTCGTACATCTTAGTTCCAGTACCCAAAGGCGCAAGGAAAGAAAAGAGGTTAAACGAAACGGGGGGTTAAGTCGACCTCAGGGGGGGGGGGGGTTGCAACCCCCCCCCCCCCCCGTCGTTGCGCCACTGCACCGAGCAGTAGTCGCCTTGGATCTTAAGGGGGCACTTGACAACGTAACACACGGGACCATACTCACTCACCTAAATCAGACCGACTGTGGCCTCAACACATTCAGACACATACGCCAATTTCTCATGGATCGACATTCCTACATCCGAATTCAACACAGAGAGCACGGTCCTTACTTACTCGGCACTCGGGGAACCCCCCAGGGCGTGGTACTTTCCCCACTACTTTTCAATCTGGCCATGATGCACCTGCCGGCCCAGCTGGGTGGTGTCGCCGGCGTGCAGCACGCCCTGTACGCCGATGACATCACCCTGTGGGCCCCGCCGGGCAGCATAGCGGACATTGAAACCAGCCTGCAAACAGCGGCGACGATAGTAGACCACTACGCTCGCCGCTGCGGTCTTCAATGTTCCCCCCAAATATCCGAATTTGTGCACCTCCGACCCCCGCCGAAGTGCACAACTCAAATCTCTCTGTCTCTTGACAGTGGTCCCAAACACGAAGCTGAAGAGATCCGGGTACTCGGACTCTACATCCAAAAACATAGACGGCCAAATACTACATTGGCCAAACTCCGTAAGGTGGGTGACCAGGTGGGCCGCATGGTCCGCTGGGTTTCCAACAAACGCGGGGGGTTACGAAGTAAGGATGCCTTGCGGCTGGCAAACGACTTCGTGACCAGTCGAATTCTCTATTCGACTCTTTGCCTTCACCTACGGAAACAAGAGGAGGAGGCCCTTGAGGTCATCCTCCGCAAAATTGTTAAGCGTGCCCTGGAACTCCCTGTCACCACGTCCAACAGCCGTCTTATGGCCCTTGGGGTGGTGAACACTTTCCGGGAGCTCCGGAAAGCGCACCTCACAAACCAGTACACACGCCTGTCGCAAACGGAGTCAGGTCGTCGCCTTCTTGCTCGACTCTATATTCAACACACCATTCCCATGGATGGCAGGTTTCGCATCCCAGAACTGTGAAGACGCGCCCTTCACGTGCGACCTGTTCCAACTAACATGCCACACGAAGATCGTAATGGCCGGTGCCTGGCGCGCGCGGGAGCTCTAGCCCGACATTATGGCAACAAAATAGGTGCCTACTACGTGGACGCCTCCGGTCCTCACCACGGGGGATGGTACACGGCGGTGGTAGTTCACAACAGCAACACCGTTAAAGCCTCACCTTTAGAGCCCGCAATGCAACACACGCGGAAGAAGTCGCCATCGCTCTCGCGGCCTCACATTCCGATTCGAAATACCTAATCACCGACTCGCGAGGGGCCTGTCGGAACGTCGAACAAGGCTGGACCCCCTTTCTAGTCTATCATATCTACAGAATTTGCATACGGGATACGGACCCCGCACGCCGTTACCTTATATGGTGCCCTGCTCATCAGGGGTTAGCAGGAAACAAGGCAGCAGACGCAGCCGCCCGCGCGCTCTCTCACCGGGCTGTTTCCTCCTCCCCACCCGATCAGGAACCCGATTTTAATCCGGCCTAAACCTTTAAAGATATTACAATATACTATCAAGAGAGTTATCACCTTTACCCCCGCCCATGTAAATGCCTTTGGAAGGAGGATGAGCGGCTCTTTCTCCGCCTTCTAACCAATTCTTTGCTGTGCCCGGCAGTTCTAAAACATTTCGACCCCTCCTTTTGTGGCAACTGCCCACATTTTGGTGCGGTGTCTTCAGACACCTATCACATGGTGTGGGCCTGCCCCTCCAACCCGGCCATCCCCCCCATCCCCAACCCAACGCGGGAGGACTGGGAGGCGACCCTGCTCGGCTGCCACGACTTACAGGCACAACAAGCTTTAGTTGGGCGCGCCCGGGCAGCGGCTACCACCACTGGGGTCACGAACTAGGGAACTTCACCCAGTATTTGTAAGGACCAGTCCCTTACGGGCTGGTCCAAGCATACTTCCTGTCCCTCCATACCCAAATAAATGTTTTCACCACCACCATCCACCGACTGGAATGGAACCGCAGGCGCCTCCTAGTGAGGAGTCGTCTCCATGTATACGCCGAGATATCTCTCACTACCGCCATGTCCTCCAGCCCCATAACACGAACCACTACATTTGCTTGACAGTTAACGCTTAAAGGACGGGTCTTCTCCATACTCGGCGGCTACATTCCACCCAGCGATCACATTGATTTCTCGTACATCTCTTCAGCAATCCAGAGTTGTACAGCTCCTCATCTTATTGTGGGCGACTTCAATGCTCATCACCCTCAATGGGGAAGTGCAGTAATGAATAACCGAGGCAAAGCCCTGTCCGACTTTATGCACTCCCAGGATTTCGTCAATATTAACGCTGGCTCTCCTACATTCCTGCGTGCCACATCCTATAGTAGCTGCTTGGACCTGACGTTTGCTTCCTCACGACTACAGTCCTCTATTAGCTGGTTCAGTGATGTGGAAACACATGGCAGTGATCACATACCAACGTATATCTGCGTGAAGTGGTTAGCGCCTACCACTTCGTCTCATGTGCGGTGCACAGACTGGCCCACCTTTAAGACATCCGTGGGGAATTCCTGTGCGGATCTCTAGTCACCAACCCAAATAGAAGACTTGATCACGTCCGCCCTCAGTGAGGACACGCGGAACATATGTGCACCTACGCCGGGGTCTCCTATCGACGTGGAATTCGAGAAGTTACGCGCAGTCCGACGGCGCGCTGAAAGGAAATACAGAAGGACGAAATCTACGTACGAGCTCGCCCTTTGTCGCCGAGCTCAACGACAAATAAAGCGCCATCTCGAGAAATTAGGAAGGAAGCGCTGGAGAAAGTTCTGTTCATCACTGGATCCTTGCAAGCCGCTGTCACGTATTTGGCATGTAGTCAGGAGCCTGCGTTCTCCCACACAAGAAAGGTACCCTTTCAGTGGTCTGGCCCTTTACCAACGTCACACTGATGTAGAGGTAGCGGACGACTTCTGCAAAATGATTGTGGGCCCAACTCGGCCAGCCTCAATTCAATTCGAGGTTTTTGCGCCATCTTCCCCCAGTGACCACTACGACTTGCTCTTTACGATGCCGGAATTAGAGGCTGCTCTTGCGTCGTGTCGCCATTCATGTGCCCCTGACCCTGACGGGATTTCGTACTCGTCTCTCTCTCACCTTGGCAGGGCTGGTCGCACTGCGCTGCTCAACTATTACAATGACACATGGGTCACCGGTATTGTTCCGGAGCAGTGGAAGATCAGCCACCTGGTTGCTCTCTTGAAGCCTGGAAAGACTCCTTATGAGCTTACCTCATACCGGCCAGTTGCATTAGCCAGATGTGTTGGAAAAGTTATGGAACGAACTGGTTTCTGGAGAGAAATCATCTTTATCCGAACATGATTACCGGCTTTCGGCGAGGCCGTTCTTCGATTGACAACGTCATTGACCTCGTTACGACAGTGGAACATGAAAAACGTCGACGCCGACTTGTCGCCGCTGTTTTCTTAGACATCAAAGGGGCCTACGACAACATCCTTCATGAAGCCATTCTCGATGCCCTAGACGATTTGGGCATTGGCGGCCGGCTCTATCTGTGGATTGTGAGCTATCTCAGCGGCCGTTTCGTTTACATGTCCACGCCTGACGGAGAGACTAATCGTCATCAGGTATGCCGTGGAGTTCCTTAGGGAGCAGTTCTCAGCCCAACATTATTTAATGTGGCACTGATTGGCTTGGTGAGCGAACTTCCAGCTCACATCCACATCAGTGCATATGCAGATGACATCTGCATCTGGGCTTCTGGTACAACACGCCCCCAACTACGTGCGAGATTACAACGTGCTGTGTCATCTACTTCACGACACATACGGCGTCAGGGGTTACTCTTAGCTGCTGAGAAATGTGCTGTGGTTGCATTCACGCAAAAATCCATCTGCCGCTATCCGATCTCCATTAGCGGTGTTATAATACCTTATGTCTCCCACCACAGATTCTTGGGCATTATCATTGACCGCGGTTTGTCGTGGTCGAGGCATGTGAATATGTTGAAACAAAAACTTACTCTTTATGCCATGTTCTTCGCTTCGTAGCAGGCATGAAATGGGGCCCCACGGAAGGCTCCCTACTATTACTTTATCAGTCTCTATTTGTAGGCTACATTCGATACAGCCTCCCGATACTCTCAAACTTGAGTATTTCCTGCTTACGGACATTAGAGAGCGTTCAAGCGCAGGCACTCAAGATATGCCTCGGCTTGCCACGGCGTGCCTCCAACAAAGGCACAATTGAGGAAGCCCGCGTATGCCCATTATCGGTATACCTGTCCCACGAACCACTTCGAGTATATCTACGCTTACTTACACGACACCATTGCGATCCATTGACGTCGGTTCTACAAGAGCGGCCGGACAGCAGTTTCACAAGTGCACTCCGCAGCCATCTACCCCATATAACATCAGGCTATGCCCTTCCATATCACCCCGTCAAACGACCGTTGGTGATGATTCAACTTTCGGTATGCGTTAACGTCCCCGGCATACTAAAGAAATCATTGGTTCCAGTTAGGGGACTGCAACAACTTGCTTTGGCGATCATCTGGTCAGAATACCAGACCTATGTTCATGTTTACACAGACGGCTCCGTGTCACCAAAGGCATCGACAGCAGCTGCGGTGATACCAGCCCAGCCGATGACTCGAGGTTTCATTCTAGATCATAATTCAACATCAACTGCTGCAGAGCTTGTGGCTATACGGGAAGCGATTCGCCACATCTGCGGGGAAAGACCTCAAGAGTGGTGCATTTTCACGGACTCAAAACCCGCACTGCAAATTTTGAGATGCTTCCTGCGCCACACCGCATATCAGGCTCTGGCACTGCAGATCACCGAGCTACTTTCATGCGCTCAAGAAAAACACCACCGCAAAGTGTTCCAATGGATCCCAGGACACTGTGGGCTCAATGGTAATGAGATGGCCGATGCTTAAGCAAAGTGCGCCTTCAGCAATGGCCTGCAAACTGTAGTGCAGTTCTCTAGACCGTACATCACATTCCTCCTGTCGAAATTAATGAGGAGTGCGACGAAAACATACTGGGCCCAGCCAGACGCTCATCACGCTCGCCTTAAAAGGCTGGATCCCGATATGCAATTTCCTGTTCTGCGTGGAATTCCACGCCATCATACGTGCCTGATACACAGACTGCGATTAGGCGTCGCTTTCACGCGCAAATATTTGCACATCATTGGAAGGACAGAATCCCCAGAATGTTCAGTGTGTGCTGTTATAGAGACTAGAGCACTGCACGGGCCGATTTTTGCAGCCCGGGCCCGGCCCAGGCCCGTTTTTACATTGGGCAGCCCGCCCGAGCCCGATCAAAACTTTTATGTCGAGACCCCGGGCCCAGCCCGGGCCCGGAAATAATCTACGTTACCCGCCCGGCCCGGCCCGCCACCCCTTTACCTTAAGCCCGAGCCCGGCCCGAGCCCAACTCGAAACCCGCCCGAACCCGGCCCGAGACCGAAAAATACATGTTTTTCAGAGTTGAGAAGCCCGAGAATAACTCGCAGAAAGCCCGAGCCCGGCCTGGGCCCGCGTCAAAAAGCACACGCCGTGCCCGAGCCCGGCCCGAGCCCGTGAAAAAACTCCTCTACCCGGCCTGGCCCGGCCCACGGGCCGGGCCGGGCCCGGGCTTTCGGGTAAGCCCGAGCCCGTGCAGTGCTCTAATAGAGACGATAGATCATGTGCTCGTGGTGTGCCCTGAGTATGCGCCCGAAAGACTCACACTGGCAGCCACCTTGAGGCATTTATATAATAGACCACTGTCGGAGGACCTCTTGCTAGGCGCAGGGCCACAGAGTTGGCAGACAATTGAGGCAATGCGTGCTTTTTCACGTTTCTTAGGCGACACGGGCCTGGACTCACGCTTGTGATAATCATTTATGAAATGTGTCCTTTCTTCTAGTTCCTCCCATTATCATCCCCCATTGTGACCCTCTTTCTTCCCCTCTTTCCCTTCCCTTACGTAGAGTAGCAGGCCAGATGCTCCGTATTCCGGCCGACCTCTCTACATTTTCATATCAATAAACTACTTCTTCTTCAATACAGTGAGTATGGAAGAATACGTTATCCAGACGCCTACCGATTATGAAGACATTCTGAAGTTCTCCCAATATGCCATTATTGTCTGCCCATGCTTGCATCTTTAACTTAATCGCTTGCAATGCTAACCTCTATAATACCGATGTAGTGGTCAACGGTCCATATAGTGAATTCTATCTTTTTCTTCCTTACCTTTTTAAATTACATTATTTCTACTTTGTCGACAACTGTCTGTTATTCATCTATCTTTTAAAGTTTTTTTCTACTGCTTTCACAAGAGCTCCTTTACATTTTTGTCCTAGTTCATTAATAAGCTTAACGGGAATCTTGTCTAGCCCTATGGCTGTGTGCTTAGGAATTTTCTCTTCGGCTTTCTTCCAGTTGAAATTTGTCAGCACCAGCTCCTTTCCCACCTGGTTCTCTATCATGCTCCTTTTTTCCCCTCAAATATAACCTCCTCATTGCCTTGTAAATATACGGCAGTTATTTTTCGGACGTAATTTAACGCCACTGTAATTTAATGCGCTGTGCGTACCGTAGCGCTTCCTGTCGGTGTTCGTTAGTGTCACGATGCAGTACTTGGCTTCACTGCTCCTAGAGAGCGGGTCCATCTACGTCAACAAAACATATTTCACTCGTTGGCACCGATCGTCCCATCCGTTACGTTCGTAACTAAAGTTGATCGCGGACCCCGGCATAAAACACTTTCGTGGTAAAAAAGAAAGCAGAGAAGATAAATGGCACCAGCCACGCCCACACACTGAGTGTACAAGCGGTCACAGAGATCCGTCGACCTTTATTTTATTTATTTTTATTTTATTTGAAAAATACTATCAGCCTTGCACAGGCCGTTACAGGAAGTGAGACATAAAGTACACGTATAAGTACATGTGGTACACGTCTATAGCGACGCGCACGACCATGTAATTGAAGCTACTCGTTTTTGTGCCATGAACAGAAAATTACAGATATCATTAAAAAGAAAGCTATATAATATATTGCATACCATTGCAATGTATTATACTTATTAGTATTGCATTTATTATTACTTATTACTATTGCATACCAGTGCTTTCCAATAAAATAAAAATGCTAACAAACTTCTGAAAAACCTGAGAAAAAGTGTAAAATACAGAGTAATGTGTGGAAAACAAAGCAAGCAGAAGAAAGTGAGAAGACAGCCGACACATGCACGAATGTAAGAGAGAATAGTGTATAGGCAGCACTGTCTGGCAGCAATCTCCTGCCTTCAGACCTGCGGACGATTGATTAGATTTGAAAGACCCCGAGGTGGTCTCTTCTCCAATGTTACTAGATTAGGTAATCCAGTACCGTTACCCCTCTCTATAAGTTGCGCTTTCTGCTTAACGGTCTCATGGGCGCACTTCGAATGGCCGCTTGAGTATATATTTGCATAGGTATGCACAACTTTGTCACGTATATAAGATCAATGTAGGGTAGAGTAAACAGCAAATAGGATGTAATGAGTACGGAAAAGAAAACAAAACGCTGACGCCACCCTTTAAAATAATATAATAATATCTACAACGCATGCTATCTTCGGTCAGATAATCTAAGAATGATGGAGGTTACAGTAAAAAGGATGCACTGCGCTAGAAAAAAAAAAAAAAGAACGCTCAAGCCACCCTTGCAAAAAAAAAAAAAAAAGGTGATGGCACGTTACTGCCTCTCCAAGGCAGTAACGTTCTTGTTTGTTTGTTTTTTCTTTTTTGACAGCAGGAGATTAATGCACCTCAGGCTTGCACAGTGCACCAATAACCGTAGAGCTCAGGCGGCTTTACTTTCTGACTTGACCTGGCGGTCGCTCGCCTTCGTCATTTATCATCTTGAATCTGGTTTTCTTGTTCCTTTTTTGTGCGCGTGTTCTTGTGTCGTGAGTTTCGCTCTCCGAGGATACGAACGGCCACAGCAGTGTTTCGGCACAAATTTGGTGGCATAAGATCAATAACGTGGCTAATAGAAAGTTTTTCTTATCAGACAGGCGGTTCGGTTATCTTCCTTCCGTCTTTCGTGGTTCTTCCGATCGTGACACATTGAGCAACGATGCTTCATCCAAAGGTTATTTTGAGAGAACTGACATGTTGCGATAAAGAAAGAAGAAAAAAAAAACTTACGTCCTGTGCTTTATCAGCCTCCCAAAAGAAATGATTGAGGGAGGAAGTATTCCAGCAGAGATAGGAGAGAAAGCGCTGCTATTGACGGTGCTGTTCTCGACAGATGAGAAGATGCACAGTACAACTACCAGAGTTGTATCCTTGGTAGCTCGAGGTTTGACATGTCCGTTGCTTTGCGTTCGAGGCGCCTACGTACAAATCGAGAATATACTGGCAGCAAATGCATAAATGTGAAGCTGACCAGCTGGAAAAGCACCCCTACGTTGCGATTTCTGCTATGCAATGAATATCCCGACTAAACCGAGGCTAAGAGAAAGCTTTAGCTTTGGTGCTCCTACCAAAAGGCATTGGAAGGGAAAATGTTAATTTTTTCTAGGCAACCACTGCACTGATTTCAATGAAATGTGTTGAATATAAAAGCAATATTGAAATTCAGTAACTGCAAGAAGTGGATGTTCATATAATACCATCAATGTTTTATTTCTTTATTCACGTTGCCTCACAGGTTCCAGCATCGGAGCATTGTGTGAGGGGGGGGGGATTACATAGATAGGCGTAATGTCAGGAGCAAGAGTAACATGACTATACAAAACAATGCTTATTGACTTTCAGTACGATTCACTGAAAACTAAAAACAACATTATAAAATAGTTGATGACGCCCCTTAGTAATTAGAAAAAAAAATGTCCGTCACTGCGGCCCTAAAGCAAGCTGGATCACGGATCTTCACGACGTGCTCAGGAATAGCATTACAGTGAATGATATCCTGCGGCAAAGCCGATGAATTAAGTGCAACGGTTCTACTAGAAATGCGTTGGAAGCTTAGATGATGGTTTCGACGATGGGAGGTGCGGTCACGTTGTACAAGAGGCAGCGCTGAATGATTGACACTGGAGACTATCTAGTGGAATAGACAGATTAGGAGGAATATTCTCCTTGGTTGCAATGTAGAAAGAGAGAGTGATGATTTAATGTTCATTCCGCGCGAGTGACGGTTGTAGTTTGTGAAAATGAAAAGTGCAGCATGATTTTGAACCAATTCGAGGGAATTAATTAAATACACCTGATGAGGAGACCAAATGGCTGATGTGTAATCGAGTTGGGGACGAGCAAATCTTTGATAGGCGAGCTTACGGGTAGTGGCAGGATTTCCATGGGGATTACGTTTTAGATATCCTAATGTGCGCGATGCCTTGACTGCTACTTTCTGTATGTGAGTGGACCAGCAGAGGTTACTCGTGAAATGAACACCTAGATATTTATATGAAAGTGTTTGGGACACTAAGGTATTATTGAGTAAGTAATTGGAAGAAGAGTTATATTTTTTTCTGGCTGAATGTCATTAGCTTGCATTTTTCGGTGTTAAGTGACATTTGCCATATTGTGCACCAAGCGGTTAGTGATCGAGGTCACATTGAAGTGCTAGGTGATGTGAAGATGAACGAATTTTGCGGTCAATGATGCAGTCATCTGTGAACAAACGAATGGTTGCTATAATGTTAGATGGTAGGTCATTAATGTAAATGAGGTACGTACAGCAACCGGCCCAGGACGCCACCTTGGGGTACACCGGATAGTACATCGCTAAATGGAGATGAGTGATCGTTAACAACTGTGAATTGTCTGCGAGATGACAGGAAATTCCTTATCTATGAGGTTGTTAATGAGTGTAGGTTAAGGGAAGCGATTTTAGCTAATAAACGTGAATCCGCGACACGACCAAATGCTTTTGAGAAGTCCAAGAATATGCAATGTGTTTGAAAGCTCTCGTCCATAATGTGCAGCAGTTCATTAGTAAATTCTAGTTGTTGAGTGTCACACGAGAAGCCTTTCCTGAACCCATGCTGGTTAGTAAAAAAAGAAATTATTACTGTCGAGATGCAGCGCAATGCTGCATACGATTATGTGCTCGAGGATCTTGCATGGAACTGATGTCACTGAAATGGGGCGATAATTACGCGCGTTTCTTTTGTCACCTGATTTCAAGATGGAGATAATCTTGTCAATTTTACAGTCTTTTGGAATTTCTCCAGTTCTTAGGAACTCACGAACGATATGAAAGAGGATATTGCTTGAATGCATGATAGTGTTTTTGAGTATTTTTGTACTAATATCATCAACACCGGCGAAAGTTGATATCTTGAGATTGTTAATCAATGATGCAGTGATGGTGACATTAAATTCCATGGGGCTCGTGTATTGGTAGTCTACACCTCCTAATGGTGGAATAGTGGAATGGTCTTCCCGCGTGAGCACCAAAGAAAAATAGTAAAAAAGCCCAGCTACACCTTTTCTATGCTGAAACTAGTGTTACGGCGTCGTTAGCGGTGTCGTGCAGGTAAATGCTGATGAAAAAATCTTTGCGCACCGCAAAGTTGGTTCCTTGGAGCTTGGGACCGCTTGCAGTGATCTGTTACTTATCTTAAAAGAACGTGAATTTGACCATCACTGGCCTGCATTTTCCCGAGTCGTATTTACCAATGTGGTGTGCCCGTTTTATTTCGGACAAATCAATTGTTATGTTCAATTTATCCTTGCATAGATCAATGACTTTCGTTTCAGCACTTGACCACGTCTCAGAAACATCATCGGGAATGCCGAAAAAGTCGCAGGCTTGCGCGGCACACGCCGCACAGTCACAGCGTAAGCTGGTGGAGCGGCTCAAGAGTAGCTCAAATTTTTGCACCACGCACAACAGGGTCTTCGCGGCAGTCTGTTCGCCTCGTTTTGACGAGAACGATCTGAACTGTCCGCCCGGCGTCGACGGCGAGCTGAGGCTTGTAGTGGTCTCTGCACAGCAGTCTACTGAGCCCGATCAAGCCTTACAACTGCAACTTACACGTCGGGCGCGCCGCGTTTGCAGGCACCTTAACTAGATGCGCCACCCCACTGGCGGAGGCTCGGCAGCTCGGGAGCACGTTGATTGCCTGCCTCGTCTGAATCGCATATCGTCGTCTGCGCCTGCGGACGCTGCGTTGGCAGGCATCTTACCTAGATGGCGCCACCATACTGGTGGAGGCTCGAGTCGTCTCCCCCTGCGTGCTTGCATTAAGGCTATTTTCCGCGGCCCGATAGCAAGCGCTTGCGTGGCTCAGTGGTAGAGCACCCGGCTCCTACGCAGCGGGCTCGCGTTCGTTCTCGGCGGAAATTACGTACTTTTTTCGCGTTTCTGGCGATAGCGGTTACGATGCGGGAGCCGCCGGCGGCGGCATCCTCGCGATCCGAAACGGCTATTGGAATGAGCCCATAACAGCTTAGTCTGTAAAACAGCACGTTATTGCGTCGAAGCCGGTTTCTGCATCATTACAACGCGATTCAATTATTCGGAGCTGATAGATGCCACTGGAAACCGCACCAGGAGAACCAGCTGACTGTATAGCGGGGTTGTTTTTAAAGTCTGAAACGTTGACTTCAACGGCGCAGAGCCTAGGAGACAATTCTTTCAGTTCAATATCTACTGAGGTTTGCCACAGCTTCAACTTTCTCAAATCACTTCGAAGTCCATCTTGGCCGGATTCAATCATTTGTACAGTTTCCAGCACCGTTGTCAGTACGCCGTTAGATTGGGTCCGGGGTTACTTTCCACGTCCGAATTAGCAGTATAGGCTTCTTAAACAACGTCGTAAAATTGCTTCACGCGGTTCTACGCCAAATAACCACTCTCCGGCGCACGACACCAAAAACAAGCAGCGATGTTTGCTTTTCCGGCAAATGCAATAATCAAGGTAACTGTCCTGGAACAGTACGAACAGTAAGCGCTCCATTGCCAATGCGGCGTCGTGCTCCAGAGGGGCATTAACGGGCAGCAGCTTCTATTCCGTATGGCAGGCGCTGATAGTATCGCTGGTGGTGAATGACTGTGGTTGCCAGCCAAAGAACTAGTTATTATCCGGATAGTGTTGTAGGTGGGGATGTTGCGTCCAATCCACGGGATTGGTCTGCGTTTTATAGAGGGTAGGTGAAGACCGCGTCCGATGCCGACGAAGGTAGCGATGACCATGAAACAAGGCAGTCTGGAACAGTACGAACAGTAAGCCCTCCATTACCAATGCAAGCGTCGTGCTCCCAATGCGGCGTCGTGCCCTCAATGCAGCGTCGTGCCCCCTTCGGTGTCGTGCTCCCAAAAGCAATTAAAAATTGCAAAATTTTATAGAACTCAAGTGTCATGTTTAAAACGCTGTGACTTAGCAATAAAAAATACATGACCATTTTCTAAACTACACCTAAGCTTACATCTAAAGTGGAGCAAATTTATGTATTATACGCTGGCACGAAATATACCACTAATATGTGAGCACCACATTTACAGAACCGTTATGCCATTGTAGCAATTTGAGGTACATTTATATACCAAATGCACCCGCTGTAATTGTTCTAACAGATACAGTTTACTGAACTGGAATATGTGTTTTGGTACAGAGTTTACGCATTCGTAAACTTTGTGTTTTTAGGTTTTTAAGATTATCAATATTCGGTGTAATAAGTGTAAGAACAATTAAGGTGGTACATCAATACGCTGCTTCCTGTATCTGACTTTATCTCTCAAATGCAACAAATTTCACTTTAATCAGCAAGTGTTTGTGTCATAAAAACAGTTTTGCTTTTTAGATGCACGTGAATAGGAAAATATCCGAGTTGGTTCCGAGTTAAAGCTTAACGGTTGCCGTGGAGAAGACAACGAAAAAGGAGAAAGTGGACAGTCACGCAATCGGGTCATGGTAAAGGATGCACTGCGAGTAACTTTGTCTGTGTACACACACACCCATATATATATATATATATATATATATATATATATATATATATATATATGCATACAAGACGAAGGGTTTCGCGCCAGACCCAAAGGTATCGAGGGACCCGAGGGACCGACGAAGGCCGGTCCTCCGGCCGAAATGCCTGTCAGTAAATATGCCATAAACGTTCGTCTTTTATCTCGTCTATATATATATATATATATATATATATATAGTAAGCAGGCGTTCTGGTGGCCAGCCGAGCCCTGTCTACAGAGCAGTGCTGGTAAGAGGCATAGATGGGCCGGCCGAAAGCCGGTGCCCGATGGCATCGTATTCGGGCCATGCCTTGGCGGCACCGCGAACTTGGTTTACTGCAATCTGCCATTATTTTGTGGTCTGGCCACGCCTCACGAGTGTCGAGCGCGTTGGCGTTTTCCATCCAAAGCATAACGTCATCCGGAAAGACGCGGAAGAGTGGTAGTTCACAAACAGCTGGCGATGGCAAAGCTGCAGGCAAGAATCCGGAGGTTACCGAGGTGACGTAGTCTAGTTGCTGTGAAAGCAATGATATTACTCGCATGAGGTCGGCAAAGCTGTCGGGTGAACCTCTCGAGGAACCACGGGCGGCGTCCATGGAGAATACGGCAGCTGAGAGATGTATAGCAAGGGAAGCGTGAACGGTGTTCCGTATGTCCCAGCTAAATGTAGCCAATGTTTTAAAAACGACGGAGTGTGCTAGGAGGCTCAAACCAACTCAGTGGGGTTGAGGATCACGTGTCCTAGTCTGCGGCATTTTTTTTTTCGTTTCTGTCGAGCGGTTGACCACCTGCGAACATTTTTAGCCCGCCTTAATCAACGGCGAGCAGCCACCAGGCGGCCGCCGCGCGCGGCCGTTCGCCAGTGTTTCGCAAAAAATTCGCTCCATGTGGGTCAGGCTTAAACGCTTTCGCGTTAAAAAAGCGTCCAGAAAAAAGTGAGGAGCAGGCTTCTGTTCAAAAGAGAGTGTTTGAGAAAAAGGTGACTTCGCGCTCCTCTGGCGATCTCCACGCGCCGCGCACGACTGCAAATTCTGTTTGAGATGTTCACAACAGCATTTGCTATCCGGGGACTGAGTTTTCTCACCAATACCAAGTGGTGGTTCAGGGCCCCTTTAATTGGTGCTGCCCATTCGTTGTGAATACATCGCATTTCAAGGGGCTTCGCCTAAATACTAATCATCGGTTTCACAAGTGTTGTTGCCCGCCTTTTGAAATCTTGAATAATTTTGCTTTCTAACCTGCACGATTCTGCCTCGTTGAAAAGCGTTTACTCCCCTTCTTTCTTTCCTTCTTCTTTTCGTTTCTTTATTTCTTTCTTTATTTATTTATTTATTTATTTATTTATTTATTTTCTTTCTTTCTTTCTTCCTTTCTTTCTTACTCGCTTAAATTACAACTGTCTCAGTACTGCCATAGCTCTGCCGGAGGAGTAGTATTGAAAAAAGTTACACACAGAAAAGTCATTTCTCAGAGGTACCCGGCTTCATCGACGGACGCGTCTGAAGCCAAGGTGAGAGGCTGTGTCAAGTGCCAGTCAGAAGTCACTTAATGTTCGCAATGAGGTGAGACCTGGGCCCGCATCTCCAACCTGCTTTGCCATCGGGTCTAATGCTGCTTGAGATGACGTGCATGCCACGACTCGTTTCGAGCGCCGATCGGCATAACACATGTCAGGGCTGTATCTTTCCCTGGCATTCGCAGGCGCGCAAGCGTCATCAATGGTGTTGTCTGGCTGCCTGCTCGACAGTGGCGTCACGTTCTCAGACCGCGGACCCCGCTTGGCTGCTCTCCCGCGTTGCAGCCGCGTGGGTGCAGTGGTGAGAGAGGGCTGGTCTCTTTCTCTCTCTCGCGCCACGCCTGGCGTCAGCGGTTTGAACTTGCTTCTTCGATCAAACATTTTCTTCACTGCATCTTTTGACGAATAGGACGTGAACGAAATGTTCGCCCACTGCCACCGCGCTCGTGCAACTGTTCTCTTCACCGGTAAGCTGCCATACTCGCGCAACCAAGCGCGCTCAAAACAAGAAGAGCCGGTGCGCTTTGTCAAATTGAAGGCCGCACCGGGGGTGGCATGTCATCGCGCGCATTACGCGTAGCGAGGCGAACGAGCGCGCTTCTACGCTTTGCATTTGTTCACTTTTGCGGCAAATTCGATTAGGCGGTGGAACTTTGTTTCTTTTGCGACATGCCGTTTTCCCTGTTCGCTGTAACGACAGTAAAGGCTGCTCACTGTAACGCTGCGCGGACATGTGCGATAACATTAAGGGCTTCTCTACGGCTACGTACTCGCTTCTTTATATTACTCACTAGCAGTTTTGCCGTCCTTTAATCCTTTCCCCAAATTACCTCTTGCGCGCACGTTCAGGTTTGTTCCATGATTGGACCTTGAGTATTACACGTACCCAGAATGTAGAAGAACGCTTTTCGTACTCTGAATTTTGCAACAAGCGCTTTTTATCTTTTGTGTAAGGACCCTGTCAAGCCTGTGTGGAATATATGGTACATTTTTTCATTATTTTCAGCTAAGACACGTGTCAGTGCTCTGCTGCTTAGAATAGCTGCGTTGTCGAAGTGCGAAGGCTAGAAATTTATGTTAGGTATATAAGGACGTTTCCTTCTCCCAAAGCATATGCAACTTTTTGTTTTCGTTTTTTGCGAGCAATGGTGGTATGCAACGGACCAACGTAAGATGACATGAGCACGGAGAATAAGTAGCTGTTGATTGAAACGAGATCCTCGTACTTGCATACATTCGTCGTAATTTTCTCCCTCTGATGTCGCCTTTTCGAGACATCAAGTGCGAAGCACTTTAGGGGCCCGGGCTGTCGGCATCTAATGTGATATCATGTCGTCGTGGTCACGCACACGAACAAGATCTGCCAAAAACACTCGTCTCGTTGACTTGGTATATACCAAAATTGGCATGAAAGGGTAAGAATGTGTGACTAACATGACTGAGAGGTCATGACATCAGTACAGTCACATGTTACCGTCATAGTTACGTAACGATTAACGATAATAAAATCACGTTTGGCGCATACCCGCATTGGATATCCGTGCATGAGCCAGGGATATGCGGGAATTAACAGAAACTCGTAAAAATCGCTTCCGAAATGCCAGTCTGGTACCAGCACAGCCCAAGAGAGGGTGCCACCACCCCACAAGCGCTTGATTCCTCCTCACTTTTGCAAGAATAGCACAAGAGTAACATAAAGTAAACACCGGCGCATCACTGCTTCACACTTCCCCAGGTGCCACGTTAGTGGAGATGCATTAGCGCTGTATTTGAACTACACAAGTGCAGGATTGGAGCTACATTTCCGCGAGTTCGAAAGCGGTGTGTTTAATTTACGTTAAGCACAGGATTTGAGCAGGGTTTGAACTACACAAGCGCAACATTTCTTTAGATACTGGCCTTGTACTGCTTGATCGGATCAAATATAGAAGATCGTTGTGAAGTTCACTTAAGACGGCTAATAAACTTCTCTTTATATCGCAAACGATTGGCCAGGTATAGTAAGCAGGTAAATGCCGTTGTAGTGTCTCTTAGTTAAGCGTCTCTCTTTCGCAGCCCACATTACCATGTTCGAACGGGATGACGGACCCTTGCAATAGGCTTAGTGTTTTTAGAAATAATATCACTTTTTTCCAACACTTCGTGTGACATTTCCCATATTTTGCTTATTGCAGTGGCGCTTAATGAAACGACACAAGGAAACGCGAGAAACACTGGCATGCTTGTAACCCCATGTGGTCAAATGGCTCTCTAATTTCAATATGGCTTGCTACTTACGTGCGGCACTGCTCGTATTTCACAATGTCAGCAAAGGCATGTACGTATACATAATATCACGCTGAATATTAAAGCGCATGGATTGTATGACCGATCACCGTTTGCTGTACTGCACCTTGCTTGCGGCTTGCAAAATCATGGACACGGTGACCATGTTAAAAGTGTCGCAACGTTATTCAATGCAAAAATCGATTAATAAACTTGGACATATCAAGAAGAGTATAACGTTAATAATGTTATTCCGTCCTGTTTAAGAAGTTTAGCACCCCCATTCTGGCGAATGCTGCAGAACTTTAATAAGTGATTCTGCCTAGTTTCACCATTAAAATCATTTAGAGCACTCATTTGTTGCTTTTACAATTACGCTGGAGACTTTATTGCTTTCGTGAGATATCCCCGTAATTAACTCAAAGAATAGGGGCAACCGAATGGTTCGATACTTTATGGCGACAGCATGAAGCCAACAGGCAATGAAGCTGAAGAAACATAGGTGAAATCAACTGTTCTTTTAATTGAAATGGAGGAGATGGAAAATTGAAAGTGGCGAAAGGACAATTTCTGTAGGTGTGTGCCGAAAGCACATCTTCCACACGACTGCTCTCATTTTGGCTCCCAGGGAGTGGCATCCGCACTGTCAGCAAAGAAAGAACACATGTATTAGGCACTAATAAGCCAATAAAAAATGTAAGTACTACATATGCGCATAATGTCTTATATCATACTGTATAAATATTTAATGTATAGCATGCCTTATTCAATGGAGATGTTAGAGTCATGGCAACTCATTGCCTAAGTGCGCAAGGTTCTGCTCATGAGAAATCGCTCGCACAAACTGCTCCGTGAAATGAACCCAGATCACGGTAACCGGCTATTACCTTGGGACCATAGCACGAGTGCAAGAATCAGCGATACATGCCTCATCAAAGCAGATCTACTTTCTCGTCGGGCGAAGGCCCCGCCGCAGCTAAAGTAAGCTCACACCGATAGCCGGCTATACTACACGAAACGAAGATTCTTGGCAGGAAGAGTGAAGCAGGAAGAATGTACAAGGTGGCAATTACTTTGAAGCATGCTTGGATATTGTGAACCTAGAAAGCATGGCCAAGCAACAAACATAACGCGCATGCCTCGCGCAGCTACTTTCCGATCAGCCGCTTACCGACACACCCGATGACCGCAGCTTGCATTAAATACGGATCGCCACCACGCAAAAGACAAGTAGCGTGCGGACCCTTTTGTTGCCTGCACAACTAGCAATTTAAGTTGCAGCGTTTGGAAAAGGGATAAATTCTCTTGAGCTCTTCCTTGCTGAGCACGAGTGAACGAACAGTACAATCAATTAAATTCCGGGTTTTACGTGCCAAAGCCACGATATCATTATGAGGCACGCCGTAATGGAGGGTCTCAGGAATAATTTTGACCACCAGGTGTTCTTTAACGTCCACAAAAGTCACAGTACACGGTAACAAGTGTATTCTAGCATTTCGCCACCATTAAAATGCGGCCGCCGTGGGCGGAAATCGAGCTCGCGTCGTCGAGCTTAGCGGCGCAACGCGTATGTATTTACCGCTAAGCTAACATTACAGCTGTCACTGTACGATTCAACTACGCGACACGTCTAAACAAACGGCCATGCGCTAAATACAGGCATTTTACTATTGCGTTTTTATCGAGCAGCCGTGATATTGCACGCGAATGCGAAAGTACGTGACTTACTTGACTCGGAGCACTGCAGTTATCCACGCTTGTCGTTTGTCCTTCTCGTACAACCTCCCCGGAATTCTGTAGAACTTCACGGGTGGCTTTCGAGCTTTCGTGGCTGTTGTGGCAATCAACAGCACAGCAGTATTGCGTGCCACATTTCCTGGTTGACAAGGTCGCGCTCACTGTCGCGAAATGAACGCGCACAATCGCTCGCGTCGCAGAGAACACGGGCGCGCGCTGGCCCAGCGACGACCTTCGACACTTCCATCCTTCCGCCAGGGGAGTATTCGGCGCTGGTGCCGCGCGGGCAAACTTTAGGTTGCCTCGTCTATAGGGAACCACCGATCGCGGCTCAATCTCGCGCGTGCAGGGAGGGAGGCTGCGCGGAAGGGAGGGAGGGCGGCGTTTGACTTCGGTACCAACTGCGTACGTTGCACAGCTGCGTGCGGTTGCGCGCGGCTTATCTCGAAAGTGATCTGCAGGCGGCTAGTACCTTTGTGCGTGCGGTGTTCTCGTCGCTGAGTTTGCGTTGAAGCCATACGGCCGATAAAAAGTTTATGCAGCCGATAAAAATACTATCCTTACTTCAGTATAGCTGTATACTAATTTTGCAATCGCAATTAATGCTTCGCTTTTCGGTCAAAACGGCAGGTCTTTTTTTTTGTAAGTTATAACCACTTAAACCATACGGAATAGCATCATTTACACTTTTTAAAGCGTATGCGTCCTCTAAATACAACTCACGGAGACAACGATAAGGCATGGAGAAGGTAAGATCAAAACTCTTCAATCCATGTGACTGTATTCTTTCTTTACTTATAAAAAGCAATGGCAACATTTGACGAAAAAAAAAGAAATGGGAAGGAAATTATTAAATAATCCAAAATGGTCACAGGTCGTCAAGAATGAAAAATCAACATAAGTGAAAAATTATTGGCAGTGTACACTGTCCCACTATATCAGGTCTGCCAAGGAAATCCGGTAACGGCTTATATTGACAAGCGTAAATCGAATCGTTTTGCGGTTACTATTTTTCACCGAATAACCACTGTTACAAAGTTATCACTCGGCACAAAAAGCGTCTACATGTCTCGGAACATTCCGGGATGTTTTCACCGATTCTATAATGAAAGGGTCTTCTCTGATCATATTGCGTGCGCGAGGCAAATATTGGTGCAATTGTTCAACGCACGCGATCCCCAGCACTTACACTGCATTCTACGGCGAGTCAGGTGCAGTCGAATGCCTTTAAACGATGGGCTTTGGTACTTCCAGAATACTTCGTTATATAGGTCACATCGTTGTAAATTCATGGCGCATCGCACCACTCACAACAGAGTGGGCTAAGCACGTTGAACAAGAGAAGCCTTTATTTAGGGTGACTTCGAAAGAGCCTCGATTTCATTAGAGACTTACTAAACAACGCCGCCAACTTTTCGGGTGCACTTTGTCTGACAGAATGTGCGACTACACAGCCGACCTTATTGCGCCACGGCATACCGTGCGGGGAAACCCGGGAGCGAGGCAAGATAAAGCTGGAAATCGTCAAATGCCACTATCGCCTCCCTTGCCGTCAGAACTTTTGGTATGTTTACATGCACTGCGTTACTGTTGCCTTCGTTGACATTCGAGTCTTTTTCTCCCTAGATTAGGCTTCGAAGACGCCATCGCTTGTCATTTTTATTACATCATTACGTCGTAATCAATTGCTATTTATTCGTCAGCCGACCCACCTGCTGGTGTGGTACAACAAGCAGCGTACGACTTCAGTGATTCCGGAAGTAATGCAGCAGGGGAGTGTCACACCCACTCGCCGTGCCGTTAGCGCTATAGCGCAGAGAACAGCTCTGTGGAATCTGCGGAGGGCAGTGGCATCAAATGAGGTTTATCGCAATCAGGAAGCAGTGATCCATATTGGCGCCTATAGAGGCTAATCTGCGTAACCAGTGTGTGTTTAGGCATTGCTCCAACTTGAGAGACTGCAGTAACCTGTGAGTAAAACAAAGTATTCACAGGAAGATGGTGGCTTGAAGTGATCAACAGCCGACGTTTTGACAAGGGTCAAAACGTCGGTTTTTGTTAAGTATAACTAAACCATACAGAATAGCATCATTTACACTTTTTAAACTGTTTGCGTCCTCTAAAGACAACGCATAACTAAAATCCCGCTCTTGTGAAACGCCGAATACATTTAATCAGAAACGTCTTCTAATACCTAAAATTGCAAAACTAGCGTGAGAGTGCATATCACCATAATATAAAATAATGGCTCATAATAAGACAAGGAGTTATAGGCGCCGAGCATTTGTGCACCATCTCCCTTTTATTCTGTCACTAAAAGAAAAGCCTGAGAAACTTTATGATACGATGATTATCAGGCCATACTTGGCAAAATATGACTGTCAGACAAATATCATACGAATGCTTTACGAAAAAAAAGTAAGCTCGTGAAGAACAGTTTGACAAGTTGCTGTGAGAACTTGATCATCATTTTTATTCAGTATGTATATACGCCCTGAAAGCTGCCTGACACCATAAAAACGACCGTTCATTTCATACAGCAGATAAAACTGCGACGGCTGGGGAGGAAATCGAGTTCACTGATTTCTGTGGACAGAAAAAAAATATCTTAACCTTGAATTTTGCTGCTTTCAGTCGAAAGGAAATTCTTCAGTCCCGTATAATAATCACAGTTGCAATATCTTTGCTAGTAGTTTTATTCAGGTGGACGATAACTGTTTCTTTATCTGCATTGAATAGAATTATAAGTGTAGAAGTGTTTTCTTCGATAAATATGAAAATAAATGAATTATAAAACTTTGTCATTGGATGTCTTCCTATAAATATATTGGACTATGTTGTAGTAAACTATGTGTGGTATTTATTTATTTCGCATTATTGTAGACCTTCTGTTGCCATATAGGCAATACCAACAACTCTCTTATTCTTCCATGTACAAGAAGGTGAGAGTGCATAGTGCCATAATACAAAATAATGGATCATAATGAGGCAAGGAGTTATAGCGTTTGTGCACCATCTCCTTTATGTCCTGTCACTAAAAGAAACAATTGAGAAGCTTTATTTTTTAGAGTTTACAACACTACCTTGTGCTATAAAAGGTTGCCTATGAAACGGTAATTGCCTATAACATGATTATGATGATGATGATGGTTCCAACAACAAAATCACGAACCAACTGTGAGGTGAGGCCAAGAACCTGGTGGTACTATAAAAAAGAAATAGGGGAAAATATGAAGAAATAAAAAGAAATCTTGGATAAATAAGTAAAAAAAAAAGTGCCGCCATTGTCTCTTACCCGAAGTGATTCATGACTAGGAATCCGGGGCTCCTCGGCATGAACTCCGAGATGCGGTATCGCCTGCGACTGCCCGCGGCGCGCTGAAAAAGCTCGGACGCAATGCGCTCAGATTCACGTCACATCCGCTTACTGTCAGCGGCACGCGTCATCGGCTTAGGCGCTATTTCAAGGCTGCTAATAAAAAATTGGAGGACGCTTAAGCTTCACTTGAAGAGTGGAACGCGATAGCGTTATCGGGCCCCGTTCGCATCGCATTTTTACAGCGAAGCTGTCAAGGGCTCAGTCTCCGATGGTCGTGTCCGCATGTAGAAAAATACTCTCATTGGCCGTATGCTGTATGTGCGAGTGAAAGCGCGCAAGGGACGCGCGCTTTCACTGGGAGCGAACGCACGGCAGAGAGCAAACGCTCTAAAGGCCTCAGTCTCCGATGTCGTGTCCTCGTGTAGAAAAAAAAGTTGTCGCAGTTTTACCTGAAAGGTGAAGCATCAATTGCGATAGCAAATTTGAAGAGAGCTATACGGAGTAATGATAGCAGCTTTATCAGCTGTATAAACTTGGACATGCAGCAGCACCGGCAACACGCAGAACTGTTGTTGACGCCGTCGGCGTTTTGCCCGCGTTCGCTCAAAATGCGTGCGGCGTTGGTGACTGTTGCCGGAGCCTCTGATATAAATAGGCACTTGGTGCCGCAGCTAAACGTCGCCTCCCTTCCCTCCCCCTCCCCCCACGGCCTTTCGTGTGTCGGAAGAAGGCACGTTTGCTCTACATATATGGTGATTGTAGAGGAGGAAAGAGACGCCTACTTCTGCAGCCCTTAAGGGAGCACAGAGCAGAACGCGCGTTTGTTCTCCGCCCTGCGTTCACTCCTCGTGAAAGCGCGCGTCCCTCGCGCCCTTTCACTCGCACATACAGCGTTCGGCGGCGCATTGGCGCTGAGCCGTGCTCCCTCAAGGGCTGCAGAAGATAGCGCCAACCTTTCCCTTTCCCTCAAGAACCACTTATCATCATCGCGCGGCGACGATTTGATCTCCATTGACGTCATACGGAACCTCACGGCGACGGCGACGCCGACGGCAGAAATCTGCTTTTGAGTGTCCATTAATTGCTATCGCACTAAAGCTCTCATTGGCCCTATGCTGTATGTGCGAGTGAAAGCGCCTGAGGGACGCGCGCTTTCACGGGGAGCGACCGCACGGCGGAAAGCAAACGCTGTTAAGGGCTCAATCTCCGATGGTCGTGTCCGCATGTAGAAAAAAACTCTCATTGGCCCTATGCTGTATGTGCGAGTGAAAGCGCGCAAGGGACGCGCGCTTTCACTGGGAGTGAACGCACGGCGGAGAGCAAACGCTGTAAAGGCCTCAGTCTCCGATGTCGTGTCCGCGTGTAGAAAAAAACTCTCATTGGCCCTATGCTGTATGTGTGAGTGAAAGCGCCTGAGGGACGCGCGCTTTCACGGGGAACGACCGCACGGCGGAAAGCAAACGCTGTTAAGGGCTCAATCTCCGATGGTCGTGTCCGCGTGTTGAAAAAACTCTCATTGGCCGTATGCTGTATGCGCGAGTGAGAGCGCGCGAGGGACGCGCACTTTCATGCGGAGCGAAGACACGGCGGAGAGAAAACGCGACTTGTTCCGTCGCGCGAAACGCCGTGGGGGGACGAGAGGGAGGGGAGCAGCAACAGCAACACGCAAAACTGTTGTCGACGGCGGCGGCGTTTTGCCCGAGTTCGCAGCGAACGCGTGCGGCGTTGGTGACTTGTTTGTTCATGAAGAACGTGCCAACCTTTGCCGTACACCCTATGGTGGTGCATCGTAGCGACCATAAGGGCACGGTCCCTGTGGTCACTAAATAAATGAGAACCACCAGATCATATATATTTCTCATTGTTTATTAGTTCAAATAACCAATTACACCACCACATTTTAATAGTCATAATTAGATATTACATAATTCCCAACATAACACAACTTCACTGGTCTTCCATCTCCACCCCAGTGGAAGGGCTGACAATTTTTCTTTCAGTAGGCTTCACTGCAACAAAGAACGTGGGATGCCAGCTTACAAAGACCAAGCTTACACCGATCCCCTTAAAGTCGGCTTCACTTTTAAACAGAAATGCATTGCTGGGAAGACGTTTTTCTAAGAGCAATATAAGTCGTCTTATATGAAAATGTGAAGGCCCTAGCACCTTTTTTTGTTATTTTATTAATTGTTTGCTATGGCCCCGACCCGCGCACGTGTCCAAACCGCATTAGGCAGCCGAAGTCCCAATTGTACCTACCGAGGATGCGAGCGCCATCTGGATATGATTTTCGCAAGTACCATACTTGAGCGCGCCGATGTTGGCATGGTAGAAACGCATGGCATGGTAGAAATGTCTGAAGGTTGTGGTTAAGTCATACTTTACCGTTTTTCTGACGAACTTCACTGTGAGAACTTGAATTTTTATTCACCAAAACCATGCACCACGTCGAGGGCCTGCGCGGACGGGGTGGTTGGGGATGATTTTCTCTGCCACTGACGCCGGCATCCATGCCAGCGCCGACACCGACGCGAACGCCGACGCCGGATTTTCTGCGACACGGGGCCCATAACGCTGTCGCGTTAAAATGTGCAGACACAGCGCGCTACAATGTAGTGATAATCACATACTTTACCACCAGCGACGATGCGTACAGTTTTGTTTACTTGAATCCCAAGCACCGTGAAATCTGAGGCAATGTTTATGATTATCCCCCGCAAAGGTCAAAACTTTATTCTCACGGAATGTCTAGCTACAACGGGAATACCGTATAAACGCAAAATTAGACGAGGAACTCACGGAGCCAGATATCCGCGCGGCCCTACAAAAGTTAAACACCAAATCAGGCCCAGGCTCAGACCGTATAACCAACAAGACTCTCAGGAACCTCGATGATGAATCGATCACCAAACTAACAGAACACATAAACCATTGCTGGATAAAGGGAGAAGTACCAGTTCAATGGAAGAAAGCGACGATAACGCTCATTCCAAAACCTGGTAAGAAGCTTGAGATCGACAACATCAGACCAATCTCCATAACATCCTGCGTCGGAAAATTAATGGAACATGTAATTTTCAACAGAGTAGATAACTTCTTAGAGGATATTAAGATATACCCAGATACAATGATAGGATTTCGCAAAAACCTTTCTACACAAGATGTGATGGTTCAACTTAAGTATCAGGTAATCGGTTATAAAACGCGCTCCACGAGGGCCATCTTCGGCCTTTATCTTAAAAAAGGCTTTTGATAATGCCAACCACGCAAGCATATTGGAAAACATGGAACGAATAGGATTACGGCAACGGACATATAACTACATCAAGAGCTTCTCGTAAGATAGGACAGCAGTCATCTCCGTCGGAGGGCTCACGTCGCCCGAGATCAACATCGGGAGGAGACGACACAAGTCTCTGTAATCTCCCCGATGCTGTTCAATCGCGTCTTGATGGGACTCCCCGAAAATCTAAATCCCATAGAGTCCCTCAATCACAATCTACAGGGACGATATTAGTATCTGGGTCTGTGATGGTAGCGACGATTCAATAGAACAAAGACTCCATACCGCACTAAATACAGTAGAGAAACACCTCTTAGGAACAGGCCTCACATGCTCTGCAGAAAAATCCGAACTACTCTTATACCGCCCCACACTTAGGGGCAGGCCTCACAAAGGATACGACAGAAACGGGGCTCATGACGAAATCAAGCTACACACCTAGAACGGGCGGAATATCTCAATACTCAACCAGCTCAAGGTGCTGGGTCTAGTAATCGAGAACAAAGGTACAAACGGGGAAACCACAAGGAAGTCAGACACAAAGGTAACAAACACCATGAGAATAATCAAACGAATTACTAACAAGCAGCAGGGTATGAAGGATGAAAGTATCATACTACTGATACAATCATTCCTAATCAGTCAGATAACATACATAGCAGCCTTCGACAATTGGTTTGCAGCTGAAAACACCAAAATAACAACCTCATAAAAAAAGCCATACAAACTAGCACTAGGGATTCCCATCAGTACGAGCACGGATCTCTTCCTAAAGTTAGGACTCCACAACACACTGGACGAACTCATAGAAGCACAACAAGCATATAGGCGGAACGACTAACCAAAACCAAAATGGGACTGCAAGCTAAGCAAGCTAGAAATGAATTACCTCAATCAATACGGGGAAAAGAGGACGATAATGAGAGAAATTCGTGACCGACTCCAAGTACCAAATATGCTCATGAACATGCATCCAGGTTACAACAAGGGAAGTCGTGCGAGTAGAGCCGAGAAAATTATCCAAAGCTATGGGTCAGCCGACAGAGCAACCTTCGTAGACGCGGCTGAATACCCACACAGAAATAGATACGTGGCAGTAGTCGTAGACCACACCCAAAAACCCTTGACAAGCGCGTCAGTTAATGTCAAGGATTCCGAGACAGCGGAGGAGGTGGCCACAGCACTAGCACTGGTCTCCAAGAATTCTCAATACATCATTAGTGATTTTCAGGCCGCCATTATAAACTATACTAAGGGTAGGATCTCTCCTGAGACGTGGCATATCATCAGAGTCAACGAAGCAAAACTTTATAACGCAGAGAACGGCAGGCTATTGCTCTGGTTCCCAGCGCATACGACTCCAGGCATTCCCGCAATCAGCCCCAGCGAGGTAGCACACCGCGAAGCTTAAGGTCTTACTCGCCGAGCTGAGCAAGGAGTGACTTCCATCGGTCAGGGGAACGCGGAGGAGATCTGGAGAGAAAAAGACACATTAACAAGATTAAGCGATATTACCAAATTGTATCAAAATCGGAGGCGAATATTATTACCACTTCACACCAAAATAAACAGAGCTGAGTCTGTTGCTTGGAGGTGATTGCAAGCAGAAACCTATACGAGTTCCGTCCAATTAAAGACTTTCTACCCTGAGATATACGCGAGCGATATATGCAAGCTATGCAAGTCTGCTAGATCCATCCTTCTACACATGTTCTGGGGATCTAAAATATATCAAGAAAATGGCAGTCTCCCCGGAAAACCTGCAGGCGCGGTGGTCGGTCGCGCTGCTCAGCTCAGAACTCCAAGAGCAACTTAGGGCCGTCCAGCGAGCCATGGAAGCCGTGCGAGAGCAACAGCTCCCAGCGACCATCTAGGTGGCCCCAGGCCCGGGCCTCCCAATCGCCGCATTCCAAATAAAGTTCTCACTCATGTTTGTTATGTTGTGTGACCTCACGTGTCACAGTGGTGCATACCCACTGTGAAGGTTTGGCCAAGGATGGCCGCACACCCAACGGCACATACCGAGCGCCTAAATCAAACAAAGTGAAGTAAACTAAATAATCCCTACATACAATACTATTCCATTATCATGTCTGTGTGATTTAGAGATAACTGTGAGCCGACATTATGTGTTCAGGTTCTATTTCAGAATAATTTTTTTTTGTTTCGTAAAACAAACATGCACTTACTTTCACTATTTTATCAGTCAGCATAAAATGTTTATACTTTGTGCTTTTCTTAGACCATACAGATTTGTTATCAAGAAATAAAGTATCAAGAAATAAAGCGCAGTAAACGTGCCGTTTTTGCAGACGAGTTCATAGGCGAGGCGGGCATATTTTTTCGCTAATAACGTGATCTTCAGAAGACTGATGAACGAATGTCCATTACTTCACTTATTTATTAGTGCCATCTACCGCACGGTGCTCGAAACTGGTTTCCTCCTCGCCATATGCGTGACCCTAAATCGCCGCTCGGCCGCGCTGGCGCGGGTGGGGTGGTTGCGCCAGCTAGCTATCTTGTTCCGTGGTCGAGACAAGGTCAATCCAAATAGGCCACGAAGCTTCGGGCGAAAACCAGTTCAGACCAAATTCTCACCGACATCAGCAAGGGTGGTTATTGGGAAAGAAAAACGCATTTGTTGAATAAAACTAGACACAGCTTTATTAATTCAACAAAAATAAAATTCCTAATTAATGTTATACAAGCGTGGCGAGAATAAAAAAATAAAACTCTATTTTACTTTTTCACTATGAATAAATACCGTTTTTCAGCGCCCACTACATGAGGGTGCGTTGACATCGCCATCACTTTCAATGCTATGTAGCGCTTGCAAATGAACAGAAAGCCGCGCTCGTAAAGTTGACCTGTTATAATACGCCCCCCTCACACGTTGTGTTGCTTTGCTTGTCGACGTTTGTCTGAGTTTGGTGACGCGTGTAGTTTCATCGTTTCTTAGCCTGTTTAGTCAAAAGTAGTGAGTTACGACCGCCAGTTACAAACAAAAAGTTGTATGGTCTAAAAAAATGCACCCTAGCTGTATAAGCCTGTTCCCTGGCACTTGCAATCGGCGCACATATAACCTATGTATACAACGCACACATTTATCTGCGGGGATGCCGACCGACGTGGCAGCAGTCAAGGGCCACGCCAAACACGAGAAGATAGGCAATGAAAGATTCTATTTAATAATATGATGAGTGATAGAGTGGCCAGCCTTGCATAAAGAAGAGGGAATAACTTAGGATTCCATTGCTTACGATACTGCAAGAGCCAGAGCCAAAGTGAGAGCTCGTCTTCTCATTTATCTTTTTGCATGAATACCGGCACTTCACCATCGCGAAAAAATTGGCAATTTGGGGAATTGCCTGACTGCAGTGCCCATTAAAAACCATAGCCCAGCTTTCTACCTAACTTCACCAATGATTGTCATTGCTAACTCGAGTGGGCGTGGAGAGTGCACCTGTCTTCGATCTCGGTGGTTCAGCAGTGCCGAGGCGCCAGCAAAGGTCACCGTTAATGACGAAGGGCCTGATCGAAGCAGGGCACTCTCGATTCCGACTCACACGATTCGTTATTTATGACAGCGGGCCTTTGCATGCGAGAAGCGGCTCTAACGCTCATCGACACATAGCGCGGGCTCAGGACGCAGAGAAGGCGCGCACTGTACGCGGCCGATGATTTCAGTGGGCAGCGGAGCATAGTTTGCAATGCTGCAAGAACGTCATACGAGTGTTAATAATTCAGAATGGCGTCACATTACATAAAATGTGCTTTCTATATAACCAGCAAGTCAGTAACGTGTGCTCGCATGTAATGATGAGCGCTGTAAATGCGAGGTCTTTAGGCGCGAAGCATTATGAATGGTGTTCTTTGAGTTTGGAATTAAATAATAAACTGCGCTGCTGCGTCGAGCGTGTGCTCGATACGTTGACGTCTGTGCATGCGGCCGATGGACCGCCTCAGCTCGAGTTTTAGAAAGCGCGTGAATTGACAAGTTTGCAATATGTTGTTCCAGTAAACTACAACTTCCTATATTTTGAGCAGATTATATCTGCAAAAGTTTAGTGTTCCTGTGGACAGACAGACAGACAAGAAAGTTTATTTTGTCCTAAGGAACTACTTTGTCGTAGTCGCGGGCCGCACCTGCACCGGGAGTGGAAGACCGTGATGTTCAGCCCTTTCGCAGGCCCTTTGGACAGCCTGAAGCTGGACTTGAAGGTCGTCGCTCTTTTTTTCCTGTGAACAGAAAAAAACTTGACGCCTGTGTATTCGTACGTCTCCTTCTTTGTCCTCGTCCTTACTAAGTACTGAAACACTGCCTTCATGATGAACCAACAAGGCCATCTTGCCACTCTTGACTCCGCCATAAAGTTGATTGCGAAAATATCACATTTATCAATTCAGTAATTTACCCACAAATCTCAATTTATGCAACCTCTAAATTATGACTTTCACTTGTACATATACTGAAGTTGCCAATAAACACGGCATTGGATGACTGTAATTATGAGCGTTAGCTTGCTTCTCGCATATTTACTATGAATTCTGTTATTATGTGAAATTATTGTATTCCCCAGGAAAGTAGATTTGTGATTTTATTAAACGTCCGGTGTGTCTAGTAAGAGACAGTCAAAAAGCGTTAGCCAAGCAATGATGCATATTCAGCGCTGCCCTGTTGAGGAAAATTAAATCTTATTACTTCTTCCTACCACTAACTAAGAGTGACACGTCATGGACTGAGCTCGGCTCCTGTGTACTGAAGTTGGCTCAGCGTGTTTCACAAAACAAAGGAGTAAACACCCCTAACCAGGCTCTTGTCGCAGACCCCTTTCTTGCTCCTGCCACTGCTACCTCACACTCCTCACTGGCGAGAGCTGAGCAATAATGCGAATAAGCGTTATCGTGTTAGGAAACGAGGTGACAACCTTAGCCGAACACAGCTGCAGCTGACGCATGGTTGTAAATATTCCTTTTTTTTTTGCTGTGGGCCCGTCATGTAGATGTTAAAACTAAAACACTAAAATACAGTATACGGATCAATACAGCCTTTCATACAGGGCATTCGCGCGTATTTTGTCAAGTAATAATGTATTTTTGCTGTAACACTGACAACGTAGCGTTGTGAGACTAGCTTGAAGATAAAGAAAGATTATGTAAGAATCATTACATCATGAAAATCGAAATATATATAAATGTCCGCCATAAAACTTGATCACGATATTAATTTTTCAGAAGGAAGCCCAAGCAATCTCTAGGCACTGCACAACACCTGGGCATACCGACCAGTTCAATAGAAGTACAGAGAGTTGAGCTGGTTGGTAGAGTTTCATCGTGAATGAAGGTAAGGCGTGCAGACACGGACACAAGAGAAGAGAACCAGACAACACAAACGCCGACTACAAACTGAAGGGCGCTCCGTGGTGGAAAAGAAAGTAGACACGAAACTTACCTGCGCATGCTCAGATATGCTAGCGCCACCTGTCAATCAGGCACACGTGCGGGCCTACGTGAGAGATAACTGTTTAGGCATTTCATTTCTTCTTTACGCAAGTTAACCGAAGGCTGGCTCAAGCATGTACTTCCACTACGATTGATGTGCCAGGCCTCCATTAGACTCGTTTCTTCGTTCTTGTGCCTGTATAAAACAGCGCATTCATCGAGTTTGATGAATTTTTTTGTTTTATACACGCACAAGAACGAAGGAACGCGTCTAATGGTCGAGGCCTGGCATAGTAGTGGAAGTGCATGCGTGAGCCAGCCTTCGATTAACTTGCATAAAGAGTAATGAAATGCCTAAACAGTTATCTCTCACGTAGGCCCGCACGTGTGCCTGATTGACAGGTGACGCTATCATACCTGAGCATGCGCAGGTAAGTTTCGTGTCTACTTTCTTTTCCACCACAGAGCGCCCTTCAGTTTATAGTCGGCGTTTGTGTTGTCTGGTTCTCTTCTCTTGTGTCTGTGTCTGCACGCCTTACCTTCGTTCACGATGAGTACAATCGACTTTCTAACACTGGGTAGTATACACGATATGTTAAAACTACCAGCACTACTAAACAGCCTAACACAGTTGCTGGTAAACGCGGTATTAGGCAATATAGACGCACAGTTACAGTCCTAATTATACTTTAACGATAATCATTCGGCTGAATAAAATCAGTTATCTCGCGCATTACTTTCTTGGCTCTATGGTGGGTAGCTAGTAATTCAACTGCAACCACCCGGTTGCCTTAACTTCACCGAATACTATTTATGTGGGGCTGAAAATTAGAGGTTAACAATGAAGCTCGCGAAAACGTTAGGGGCCGCGCAAAGCGAGATATGTATCGAAAATATTCAAGGGCATTCCACCCTGCGAAGGTGGATGGCCAGCGGAGCAATAAACGTCGTGGTAGGAAAACTTTTGTTAAAGACTTTATTGCATCACTCCTTGTCATGTAGTAAAGATTGTCACAATGGCTTTGTAGTTGTTGTGATATACACTGATCGGCATACTCCCAACTCCAGACACCTTTGATAATGTCAAACCGATGCACGTACGCCGCTGGGTGGTCGTGGGCCGGATCGGTGTGGCATCGCAAGCGCTGTGTATCCAACACGAAACGCGTAAACCACTCCCTTTTCGGGCTCACATAGAGTGAGTAGCCACGGACCTTTCGACATCGCATTTCGACATCCGAGATACTTTTCCGTCTCTTCGACGCATTGTCCGATTCGCGACACGCGTCGTCCCGTCTGGCCTGCCGCTTACGGTCAGCCTCTCGGGCACGATCTTCGGTGGTGCACTGTTCGCTTCACTTTGCTGAGGGATTGTAGCCTCTGCCTCACGGGGCTCTGAGCCATTGAATTTTTTGCTTGCTTACGGAGGTGTGAATGCTTATGGGGGTATGAGCCATTGATGATGATAGTTTTTGTGTGCGCACACGAAAATTTTACGTTACCATCGCCATATACAGCTCCACTGTATAATGTTAGGTGTAACGTTAAGAGACAGGAGAGAGCTGTATCGATTAAAGAGCAAACGGAGATAGCCGATATTCTAGTGGAGATTAGGGGGAAAAAAGGGAGCTGGGCAGGCTATGTAATGCGCAGGATGGATAACCGGTGGACCATTAGAGTGGGTGCCAAGAGAAGGTAAGCGCTGTCGAGGACGACCGAAAACTAGGTGGGGCGATGAAATTAGGAAATTTGAGGGGCGATTTGGAATCAGCTTGCGCAAGGCAGGGGTAATTAGAGATCGTTGGCCGATGCATTCGTCCTGCATCGAGCATAAATATAGGCTGATGATGATGATATAAGTGTCTCTTCTTTCGTTTCTTTCATGTTTCTATGCTGCTTATGTCGTCCCTCGTTGTTTGCTGCGCCCCAATCTTGGTAATTAACCATGCGCCAACGAACCCAGCAACATGTTTCATTGAAATATAACTATGAGCCGCAGTAGCTGAGTGTCTGCACAAGGCTGTTGCTGTAGGTTCTATATGTATGCCATATATACATATATATGTGTGTGTGTGTTTGTGTATGTGTATTTGTGTATGTGTGCGCATGTGTGTATCTGTGCGTGTGTGTGCGTAACATTTTAAACATAACTATTGGTCAGTCACCAGCTAAGTTGCAACGAACACTGAAACGATGATTGCGGGAGGACAGTGGCGCAAAGAGTAATTTTACACACACAAAGATTTTAATAGATCTATTTTATTACTGAACTATAGATTACCCCAGAAGCTGCGGTTGGGGATAGCTGCCGGAATTATGAAAGTTGTGACATAGAGTTGCGCCGATAGCCACGTGGATGGTGATAGGCTCAGTGCGCGTGACTGTACCCTGCGGTCACAGCGTTCTTTTCTAGCTTCCAAAGCCCTCGGCGTGACGTTGCCTCTGGCGGTGTTCGCCAACGCAGTCCATTAAACTCTTTGTCATTGATGCAGCACTTTATTACGACGGATTCATGGCGTGCTGTCGCGAAATGCCGCTAAAGCAGCTGCCTCCCCACGGCGTAAATATCATAAATCGATGCTCAAATTTCAAGATTTCTGCAGCTCCCGCATGATCAGGATGGATCGCCAAGAGTGTGCTTAGCAATCAAGAACGATGTAACGCATTCGTTTTCTTTTGTGTGGACGTCATTGATCACCAAAATTGATATTCTGCCGCGAGCTTCTATGAGCAAACGAGAACGCAAAGCATCGGGATTTTTCATGTGTTCTATGTCTATGTCTTTATGCTGAAGCCTCGACTGCATTTACAGTCAAGCACAATTACACCAGAACGCCAGAACGTCTAGATCGTGCTCCGCTATACAGGTCACTTTACTGTAAATGTCGCGCACCGTACCGCTCGCAGCAGTGCAGGCTAAGGACGTTCAGGAAACGATAACCTTGATTTAACACGAACTGGAGAGATACTTTGTGAATTGGGTCACTAATTGTCTTCTGCACACTTCATCCGGCTGATTGTGCGATTGCAGCACACGCTATGACATCGATGTTTGTGGCATGCTTTGCCGTGAACTCCGAAAGTGACGCAAGGTACAGCTGCAGCGCGGCGAATGCCGTTAATGCCTGCATCGACAATTTTCTTGGTTAGCCAGGAGGCTCTTCTTCGTCACTGCTGCCTTCGCCCACCCTCGCCTTCATTCAATCTTTGATGGACTCGGCGATGTCGCTAGGCATCACTTCCGCGCAGATCATCACATCAGTTTAAAGGTCGAGGGGGGGGGGGGGGAGACCTGCGCTCCCAATCCGCACATCTGCTTTGTGGTGGCTACGGAGGGAAGGGATGATGGAGCTACATTCGTTGTAGACCAACAAATCAGCCTCCGGGTACGCCTTCTTATTTAGCTGTACATGCAAAAACGTACACACCTAAGGTATATGAGCCACAAATTTCTGCGGTGCGTGTAGTGCGCACTCCATTAATTTTGAAGAAGGCAGCTACAACGCGAACCTGTGTCTTTATGTCCTCCTTTATATTGCACATTCCATCTAGTAAAATGAGGTGTTTTGACACGTTCGAGAGTTTGTGTAAGTCAGTGAACACTTCAATTACTTGAATGCGTGAGCTACTACGAGCGAAGAGGAGCTCAAGCTGCCTGAAGCCGCGCCAAGCCAAGCCAGTGGCATAAAGTGCGCCTGTGCGTTACCACATGCTAGGCCTTCACGCCTCGATATTTAAAAGGAGTCTCAAAAAGTCCACTGAGATAGCGGCCGAAATTTGCTGTCGAGTTGAGATGAAGGGTAGCTAAAGTCTGCAAGACCGCCCGTGAAATAGGAAAACGGTCAGGAATGGCTGACTATTTTGACCTGAAATCGACAGGCTTGGCACTGCCATGACGGGTGATGACGTGCTTTCTGATTCATTCTTTGCTAGGGATGCATGGGGGAGATCTAGCCGTAAACTGCTTTTGAGGCAAAGTTCTGACATGATCATTTTAGCAGGAGCGTCAAAGATACATGTTTATCGGTATTCTAAATGATTAATGAATGATTTTATAGAGTAGCAAGCACTGGTTTCACATTTCAAATACAAGTGAAATGCACCGACGAGTCATTAGGCAACAAATGAATACATTGAAATAAAATGAGGGGAATTCTGAAGGAAACGTTGAAATTCAGTGACCTGAAATTCAGCAAGAGATTCATTTGTCCAGCAAACGCGTCACCGAAATTTTTTTAAAAATTATGGTTGATCCCTCTTTCATAGGAAGCGGTAGAACACGAAAGTGAAACGTGTCTTCACAGAAGCTGTTGCTTGGTGAACTTACGGTCCGCTGCAGCGAAAGGCGCACGATTTTCGAGGCCGGCGACCGTGTTGCAAGTTTGCTTAGCGCGCGGCGTCCTGCTGGCGAGTGGCTCCTGCGAAGATGCGAGCATTCTGGTCCGGTTCCGTAGTGTCTACAGCAGCCAGTCTAGCTGCCAAGTGCACAGCTGCAGGGATGCTAGTGGCAGAGTTTGCACCGTGCGCCGCGAACGCGCCAAGGCATTCTGGGCCGGTATTTTGTAGCGATGTCTTTCCGATGCTAATGCCTTTTGGCGTTTTCGCGCTTGGTCAGTGGTCAGAGCGACGGTCCGCTCACGTTATCAACACGATCAGCTGGTCGTGAGCGGTGGATGATAAGACTAGTATAGAATAAGGCATAAGGCTTCGCTACACAATACCGGCCCTGCTTCACACTGGCGTGTCTCTCGACGGAGCAGAGAGAGTTTCGCCCTGCGACGTCTTTGCCTTTCTGCGCCTTTTAGCGCCGCAGTTTACCTAGGTGGTGCCATCGCAAGCGAAGCAGTAGGCGATACACTGTTGATGTGTACGTTGAAGCCGCAATCCGTAGGTGACGAGGAGCCACGTACAGGCTAATCCGACGTTAAATGCCTACCCGGGGCCACAGAAGTACATGGGCTTGTCTGATCTTCATCCATTTGAATTTGGACGTTCTTGTGGCTTTGTTTATTGCAATTTATATGCCTTCATTGCCGTAAATTTCAGAGCAATCTATACTTTTCGAAGTGAAGAAGACACTGCGAACGCGTACAATCGCCACTGATCACAACGGCTCAGCTGGCAGAGGTGGCCAAATCGAAACGCGCCAAGCATCTCAAGGCACTGGCTTGCCTGCGATAAATTCACAAGGGCGTTTTACGTCGCTTGTCGACGCATGCGTCCGTGGCGAAATCAGTTGCTTACTTGCGTACGTGGTAAGCGGTCGTGCGTGGAGCAGTTTCAGCGGCCTGGTAGGGCCGCGGTATCAGGTCAACAGAAAAACCAGGCCAGGACTACAAATTTATTTTCGTCATTGCCAACAGGTGCATCCGTTTCGCACACAGTTTTTTTGCATGGTGACGTTAAGGTACGGTGGCTAGATGGGTAGGTGTGCCGACCGGGCGTAGATCGCCACTTCGCCGCATCATGACGCAGAAGTGGCGCTGCGGACAGTATAACGGTTCAGCTGCGCGCAACATCGGCTGCGCTGTGTAGACGAGCAGCGTGTTTGATGGTATCGCTGCCTCTGATTTTAGCTTTGAAGTACGCATTATACAATGCCGTTTTGAGTAGTGTAAGAAAAGCCAGAATGAGGAATTTGTGACTGTCGTCTAGTCAAAAAACACGATATGCTGAATTCAATTTTCTAACTTGGTAATTGGTCACATTTATAGGTATAAACGCGGCGCTCAGGCCTATTGAATTATAGACGTGGATGCATTTTTCCATGCATAAAACAATAGTGCAATGGTTTGATACGGTATATGAAAACGGAGGTGTTCATAGCGCTAGAAGACACGGACACAAACAAGAGAGCAGGACGAGCGCTCTCGTTCTTGTCCGTGTCTTCTAGCGCTATGACCACCTCTGATGTATATAACCAACTAGCCCAAAAAGCCATATATGGAAACGGGTTTACGCGATATTTAGTGAGTTTTAATGTTTCAATTTCAAGAAATCCAGCTATTGTGTTTTATTGCTGCCTCAGATACGGTATTTAAATTGTTACGAGAAGAATTGTGTTGGTAAGTGCATATGCATGGTTCACTGTTTGGTTGCAATAAAATAAAGCAATACATATTGCGCTAAATTCACGAATATGTTTAAAATACAAGAAAAGCTCTCGTAACTTGAGTAAGCAGACGCACCAACATAAATAGCCTAGCGCCAGCAAGGTCGCAACGTTGGTCCACCACATCATAACATTATTCACAGTACACGCCTCAGCTTCCGGTGCTTCCTCTTCTCCCTATTGCTTTCAGGCGCCATTTTATTGCCCATGAGAAGAAAGTAAAGGCGAGTAATTGAATAATAGAACGTCACAACATCGTTTGTGAGCTCTTTCTTGTGCCGCCCACAGCCGATCAAATTCGGATGATTCATCTTCAGAAAGGGTGCACAGTCGGCGATACTGTTCCTTCGTAACTCATCTAAACTGAAGCACAGCGTGATGGCGTCTTCGAGCGATGATACCAGTTTTTTTTAGTGCTGCAGAAGGGAGCAACAGCCCTGCCCTACTCATGCGCAGAAGAGAGCAACAGCCCTGACTTACTCATTCTGTTGAATTCAGTAATGTCCCTGAGCAATTGGAGCACTTGGGTCTTTGCAGGAACTCAATTGCTACGAGTACATAGCCTGCTATACAGAGCCTAGAGTCACTTTTCTTTTCCCTGTATCAGCGCAGCGGTGCTCGATGTAGCAGGCGCTGTGCACTTCATGTGCGGCTTGCGAATTTCCAATGTCGAGGGGCTCATGCACGAAGGCTTTTCGCTGTACCGCTTGCTCATTAACGTCGCCGATACTGAGCAAGCTACTGAGCAGCCCGGGGCATACATTTCCGCTGTCAGGAGACCTTGCCAGATTCGTAAATTTCAATACTCTTTCTCACAAATTTAGAGTCCGACTTGCAGTTCGGAGCGAAGCAGAAAGTCTCCTTCGTGGTTTTTGGTGGAGCAATGCCGCCGCTAATCTCGTCGGTCATTTTTCTGACCTGGAACATTCCACATAGCTTAGTAACTTGCAAACAGTAGGAGAGACCCGGAGCTCTTCATCTTTGAAACTGACACGAACAGACGACATACAACTATTCCAATACGGTCTTTATTTTTTTAATTTTTGCTCGCCGCCTGGCCACCTGCAGGAGATGACGCACGCCGCGGAACCGTTCTACTGACCACAGCCCCAATTTTGCGTCATGACGCGGAGAAGCGGTGAACTACGCTCCAGACGCGCCGGTCGGCACACATACCCATCTAGCCACCGCAGTTAATGCAAGGCATTGAAAAATGGACCCTTTCGGGACGCTCTTACACGACTGTCTCTCATGTCGGAAGTGGCTGCCCTGGTTGCATATCAGATGAACCATCTGTGGGCGGTGACTTTCAAGGACGAAGAAGGGAAAAAGAAGATTGTCGCTGCAGACGCGTTTGATGTCAAGGACCATCTTTGTGTGGTCGTCGACCCAGGTGACCGAGGCATCCGAATCAAGCTCTACTGGCTTCTTCACGGCTTACGGACATTCCCACTGCTTTGTCACCATTTGGGAAGGTGACTGAAATCACCAGAGACAAGGGGCGGGTGCAATGATGCGTTTACAAAGGGCCAACCACCCGTTGTGTGACACTGAAGCTGAAGGCTGGCGTCACCACTGAGGACTTGCCCCACCAGCTGCGAGTAGCGGATTTTGTCGCGCTCGTGCACGTCCCACGCAGAGCTCCTCTCTGCCTCCGATACTGGGGCATCGGGCAGTTGCGACTTGAGTGCCGCGTACCACGCTGCGGGCTTTTTCGTCGTTACGGCCATGACGAGACCCAGTGCGTGCGAACCTACGCCACAGTGATAAGCCTGGCATTGAAGGAGGACGTGACAGATCACCTGAGGGACGTGGTAGAAACAGTGGAAGCCGCTGATGAAGGGAGAGATGCCCAGCCCTCGGTGTTGACGCCCCTGAACAAGGCAACACCTGCGGATAAGGCCACGCCATCGGACGGCTGAAAAGACCTGTGTGATGACACGGCAGAACCAATAATTCGATTGAGATCGAGGAAGAAGACGCGAAGGAAATTTGCACCTCAGCAGAAGCGACGTCCGGGGAACAGCAGGACGCTTTCGACACTATGATGGCTACGTCTAGCAGGGCACCTGCTAAAAGGCTTCATGAGGAGGTGGATGAGAAAGAGAAAAAGTATCAAGAGACAGGGAGTGACGAGCCTCCCCCGAAGACTCCACCGGGACGACGACCGGCGATCAAGCCAAACGCCGCACAACAACCCCGACACCTGCGCTAACGCGGAGGCGTTTTTAGGAGAGCAATGGTGTTGTGGTATGGGGACTCGGGTTTGCCCGTAGGATGTGCGTTGGCCCTTTTCCATTTATTCTTTATTCAAAAGTCCATTTAGTTCTTTATTTCTCTCGCTCTCTGCCTGTCTCTCTTTTTCTCTCTCTGCACCTCCTGTCCGCCTATGCTCTGAATTCACTCTTTCCCAGCTAACGCTCTCCCACTTCGGCGATGCTGTGCACGACAACGAGATCAACCTGGCGTGGCTTTAATGACTTTGTTGTAAATGACGCAGTTACGCCCGAAAGGCGAGGCATCGGTTGCGATGGCAAATTAATAGAGAGCTATACGAAGCAAGGATAGTAGTTTTATGGGCCGTATAAAATTGTAAACATTCGCTTACTAACTAAATAGACAAGTACGGTGTCATGCGCGCACAGGTAAACATGAACACGTCTTGCTCAATGACCGCGGAAACTCGTGAAAATACCAGAGTGAGAAAGCGCGCCAACAGCAGCGGGAAAATTGACCTTCGCACTGTCTCTCTTCTCGCTTCAATGCGAACTAAATGTGGAAAGCACATCGCATACGAAGCTACCGGCACTCGGCGCATGCACTTTGTCCCCATCGCAGATCACTTTGAAGATGAGGCCCGCGCGGTCGCGCTGTGAGCAGCAGACGACGGAGCAGAACGCCCCCCACGCCCTCTCTCTCTCCGTCGCCTCGCCTCCGTGCCTCGCACGCGAAAGAAGAACGCGTGCTTCCGGCCTGCCTGCCTTCCTCCCTCGCCTGCACTGCATTGAGCCGCGATTTCCGGCTCACCTTCGTCAGCGTACAGCGTACGGCAACGATTTTATCGCCGTTGTACTTTATACAGAACCTCACGGCGACGACGCCGACGGCAAAAATGCGCTTGGAGTGTACATATAATTGCTGTCGCAATAAAATTAGAAGTGATGAACACACGGAGCGAATGGTTAACATTTTTCGCCCCAGGTAGAGCGTATGCGTATGTCACGCGGCGGGGAGGTCTGGGGCCTGCCTAATCTTTTTTGCGTAGGAGTATTGCCGTAGTAGAAGCGCTGACGACATTCGAGGGTGGTAGAATGGTCCTCTGTGAGTTTAATTTTTCAGATAGGCGTGGGAGGGCGATATGCGTGTATGCTCCGAACGTAGCATGGGAGCGGGAAGTCTTTTTTGGTCAAGTTCAGCAGCACATAAATTGTGCGACGCGTGTCAGTTTACTTGGTGATTTTGACTGTGTTTGCTTTCCAGCAGATAAAAATAAGTTGCCCAGCGTTTGCGATAAATGTGCCTTGCTTTTAAGTTCGTGTGTAAGGGAACAGCACCTCGAAAACATTGGTTATGTGTTGTTAAGCGAAAATTATGCCGTGTATACGCACTACCAAGGTGATTGTCATGGCAGGCTAGACATAATTCATGCTTCGTTAACTTTTGTACCTTTATTTTTAAATTATTAACTGTCACATATTGGTTTTAGCTAACATTGCCTGGTTATGTCAATGATAGGAAAGAAACAAAGAGCATCAAAATTGGACTTATGGAACCTGAATGCTTCCAAATAGAAGCTTTTGCCAGATGATGTTTTTAGAAAGGCAGTTCAAGAAAAGCTCGAAAATTTGCTCAGCACAACTACGTCTGCGTTTTTCATTGTAGAATGGAAACTCTTCAAGACGGATGTTAAATTAACCACAAATAGTCCAGCATAAAGAAAAAGAGCGTGAAAAGGAATTGCATCTTAGGTTAAAATACATGCTCTGCGCAGAAAGCTCTTCGCCGGGCTTATATATGAAAGAAATCAAAGAAGTGAAGTCTGAGCTTAAAGTTATGGATGAAGAAAATTACAAGGGTGTGGTATTAAGTGCATGGGCAGAACATTTATGGATGGGAGAGACGTCAACCAAGCGAGCAATGAGCGATGAGAAAAAAACGTGCAGTTTGAAAAGAAATCCAACGTCATTTGAAGAAAGCAACTGACACCATGTTTGGCTTCAGATCACATCTTTCAAAACAGGACATTCTTCTGCTTTTACAATAGGAAGTGTTAACCAACGTTCCTAAGGCAGGAGAACACATTGTCATGGCTATCCAGATAAAAGGGGTCTATGACAACCTAAGTCATACAGGCATACTGGATGGACTAGCAGAGACCAACTGCGGTCAAAGAACGTACCAGTACATCCGAAGCTTCCTCAACTAGAGAACAGCAGTTATCAAAGTAGGGGATGATGAATGCAAAGTCATCCATCCGCCTAACAAAGGAACGCCATAGGTTGCGGTAATCTCGCCTAGACTCTTCAGCATAGAGATGATTGGACTAGCCAAAAAACTCCAAGAAATTTCCGACATCCATCATTCCGTATACGCTGACGATATAACAATATGGATAACCAAGGGCAGCTTGGGAGAAAAGGCCGAGAAGCTCCAACGGGCAGCCAACATACTAGAAAAATATACCAAGAGGACTCCAGTGCTCGGCAGAGAAATCATAACTCATTCGTTTCACAAAAAACAAAACAAACAAACAAAGAACTGACCGGAGTTTCAATGTCGACACCAGACTGGAAGGGAAAATTATTCCGGAGAGGTCAATACTTAAAGTGTTCGGGATGTGGCTACGATCGAATGACAGATGTCTTCACACTTTAAACACGATCAGAAAAACAACTCACCAGACTAACCGGATGATAGTCCGTGTGGCTCATAATCGGAGAGGGATGGGGGGAAAAGACACCTTCAGACTGGTGAAAAGCCTGGTCATTAGCAGACTAAGATACTTCTTACCTTAGAATGCCATGAATAAGGAAGAAAAAGTAAAGGCTGATCAAATAATAAGGATGGCATATAAGACAGCCCCGAGGCTGCCACGCAACACTTCATATGAGAAGCTTCTAGCCCTCAGCCTCCACAATACATTTGATAAGCTGGCTGAGGCCCAACTCATAGCGCATAGGAGTCGATTGGCCCGAAACGCCAGCCGGCAGAACTCTTCTTCGCCGAGTCGGCCTTGGAGAATGCATACAAGCACACCTAAACACCAAAGAGCTACCCTGCCAGATCAAAAATCTGTATGGGGTCTCACCAATACCGCAAAATATGGATACGACATTACACGCAGGAAGGAGAAAGGCTAGAGCAGAACACATAGACAAAACAACGAAGTACTTGGACACTGCAAGATTCGCGGATACTTCACCATCTCGGGCCAACGCAAAGAATACGGTGGCGGTTGTCGTAAACGGAAAAGGTAAAATCATGGCCTTTGATTCGGTTTCCCGAGCAACCATTATAGAAGCAGAAGAGATAGCCATTGCCTTAGCTATAAGCGGAAGCATCGAGCGCAACGCTCCACTGACAATAATCACAGATTCTCAGGCCGCATGTAGGAACTATCAGAGGGGAAAGGTAGGCGTGAAGGCACACCGGATACTTACCGAAATCAGCAGAGAACTCAACGTCAAGTATACCCAAACAATAACTTGGGCCCCGGGACACGATGGTGTTACTGGGAACCGCCATGCAGATGAGGTGGCTCGACGTTTCACTAATTACCGAGCTGCCATGGCAACATCGTGGAGGACCCGGCACCTATCGATCCCAGTTATAAAGCAATCTTGCAATACTACAGAGAATTGAGAAGACTCTACCCAGCGCCGCACAAGAACCTTTCAGCCATGGACCCTGCGACGTTACGTAGGCTCCAAACGAATACATATACAAACCTCCATAGATACACATACACTACCCAACAGCATACAAAGACCATGGTGTGGGAGCACACCGACACTCTACGACATCACATGGGAATGCACAGCTCACACAGAAGAGCAAGAGGAGAATAACACGAGAGAGAGGTGGGGAGGCATTGCTATCCAGCTCTGCCCTCGGGGACCAGCTCAGGCTGGATGGTGTGGCCCACCGGTGCCCTGGAATAGGGGCCCGACCACTCGTTGTCGCCCCGTTTTAGGGGTAACAAAGTCTTTTGTGCAAATAAAGTTTTGGTCCTCTTCTTCCAAAGAAATTACAACATTAAGATGTGAAGGGCAAGTCACTAATGATCTTGGAATGATAGAGCACGCATTTCAGTCTTGTTATGAAACCTTGTTGGGGAAAAAGACCTGTGATATTGAATGTTTTAAGACTGACTTCTTGCCCGTAATGCCAACATTATCAGGCGAGGTCTGTGAAGCGCTCGGGAGACCAATAAGTCTTTCGGAAGCTCAGGATGCGATTAACAATCTGAGTTCCTGCAAGTCGCCAGGGCGTGATGGTCTCGGAGAGGGGGGGGGGAGGGGGGGGGAGGGGGGGCTATATACAAGGGCTTTAAAAGTGAAAGAATAGCTGTAGCATTACATCGCGTGATAAATGAGATAGGTGTACGAAAACAAGGAAGTGGCTCCTTCTTTTCGGACATCGCACATTATTTTAATTCCTAAAGTGAAAGGCAGAGCGAGACATTTGGCGATGGAAGCCTATAGACCAATAAGCTTGACAAATACGGACTCTAAAGTTTACACTAAGTACTGGTGAAATGGTTGCAAACTGTGATAAAAGATCTTGTGGTGCCCCATCAAACCTGCGGTATCAAAGGTATAGGTCATATTTTGGAATATTTTCGACGAAAAGGAGAGCCGATTCGCCATGATACAAATATATCTTGAAAAGGCTTTTGATAGAGTCGTCCATGATGTCATTTTCTCGATTTTAGAACATGTTAACGCCGGTTCAGTGATAACAGATGGAGTGAGAATGGTGTACAAATATTTCATTGCAACCTTAATGATTAATGGAAAATTAAGCGCCAGTATAAAAGTGCAGTCATCACTAAAACAAGGATGCTGCTTGTCGCCTCTTTCGTATGCCTTGTATTTAGAGCCGTTTTGTTTGAAAATAATAATAACCCACATATTCGTGAGTTTATCTATTCAGGAATTGAGACTAGAGTTCTGGCTTACGCGGAAGACGTAGCAATTCCTTTTTTTTTTGCAGAGATACAGAGAGTTTGGGTAAAACTATGACATAGGTTCTTTCTTTTTGCGCCGCAAATGGAAGTGCTGTCAGCTGGACTAAGTGCCTAGGCTTATATGGCACAGCAGCTGGCCACAGACGCTCGACTATTTTTGTAACATGAACTGGAGCGTTATCCCTGGAACCTTGGGGTGCCATTGCAACATTATTGTGACAGAGCAGAGTATTGGATCGAAGAAATAAAACGAGTTAAAGACCAGGCGGAAAAATGGGGCGGGCATAAGTTTTGGACGTTTTCAAGAGCTAGTGTGTGCTATTTGTTTTTAGTTACAAAAGTGTATTATGCACTACAAGTGTTATGCATGGCAAGCATTCGGTGCGGAAATTTCATAGAGTGTTTGCAGTATATATATGGGGACCCACTTGGGAAAGAACTTACCCGTGTAACTTGTTTATAGCTTTGAAGAATGGGGACTGGGGCTAACACATTTGTTTTGGAAACAGATCGTCAGTAGATTCTTTTTCTTACGGGATCAAAGTGATATATTTCTTTGTACTGTTATTCAACTGTGCCCGAGCGGGTTGTCTCATCGAGAAATGATCGAACACCAACACCAACTGGTTTTCACAGGGAAGTTCTTAAGTCATTTTCTTTACAGAAAGCACGTTCTTTGAATGAATTTTTGTCTTCTGTGACGTGAAAGAAACTCAATCGGGATCTTGTTGAAGTTTTCTTACCGCTTCCTGTATATCACACGATTCATACCTTAGGACCTGAACGCAATGTTATGGTGGCTAGATGGGTAGGTACGCCGACCGAGCGTAGTTCACCACTTCTCCGCATCATAACGCAGAAGTGGCGCTGCGGACAGTATAACGGTTCAGCCGCGCGCAACGTCGGCTTGCGCTGTACAGACGAGCAGCGTGTTTGATAGTATCGCTGCCTCTGCTCTAGCTTTGAAATACGTGTTATGTAATGCCGTTTTGAGCAGTGTAGGCAAAGCCAGAATGGGGAATTTGTTACTGTCGTTTAGTCAGAAGACACGATATGCTGAAGTCAATTTTCTCGTTTGGCGATTGGTAACATATATAGGTATAAACGCGGCGCTCCAGCCCATTGCATTAAAGACGTAGATGCATTTTTTCCATGCATAAAACAATACTGCAATGGCTTTATGCGGTATATGGAAACGTGTTTACGTGATATTTAGTGAGTTCTAATGTTTCAATTTCGAGAAATCCTAGCTATTGTGTTTATTGCTGCCTCAGTTACAGTATTGAAATTGTTACGAAGCGAATTGTGTTGGTAAGTGCATATGGTTCACTGTTTGGTTGCAATAAAATAAAGCAATACGTCATGGGCTAGATTCGTGAATATATTTAAAATACAAGAAGCGCTCTCATAACTTCAGTCAGCAGACGCACCAACATAAATAGCCTAGCACCAGCAACGTGGCAACGTTGGTCCACCACATCATAACATTATTCACAGCACACGCCTCCGCTCAGGTGATTCCTCTTCTCCCCGTTGCTCTTGCGCGCCATGTTCTTGCCCTTGACAAGAAACTAAAGGCGTGTAATTGAATAGAACTTTACAACATCGTTTGTGAGCTCTTTCTTGTGCCGCTCACAGCCGATCAAATTCGGAGGATTCAGCTGCAGAAAGGATGCAAAGTCGGCGATACTGTTCTTTCGTAACTCATCTAAACTGAAGCACAGCTTGAAGGCGTCTTCGAGCGATGCCACCAGTTTTTTTAGTGCTTCAGAAGGGAGCAACAGCCCTGAGCTACTCATTCTGTTGAATTCAGTAATGTCCCTGGGAAATCGGAGCACTTGGTTCTTTGCAGGAACTCTCTTGCTACATAGCCTGCTAAATAGAATATAAGCATAGAGCCACTTTTCCTTGTAGCAGCCCAGCGGTGCTCGATGTCGCAGGCGCTGAGCCCCTGATGTGCGGCTTGCAAATTTCCAATGTCGAGGAAGTTCATCGACGTACGCTTTTCGGTGGACGGCTTGCTCATTAACGTCGCCGATACTGAGCAAGCTACTGAGCAAGCTACTGAGCAGCCCGGGGCGAACATTTCCGCTGTCAGACAGTGGAACAATTCCGCTGTCTTTGTCACAAATTTAGAGCCCGACTTGCAGTTCGGAGCGAAGCAGTAGGTCTCCTTGGTGGTCGTCTTTGGTGGAGCAATGCCGCCGCTAATCTCGCCGGTCATTTTTCCGACCTGGAACATTCCACATCGCTTAGGAACTTGCAAACAGTACGAGAGACGCGGAGCTCTTCACCTTTGAAACTGACACGAACAGGCTTTATTTATATTTTTTTGCTCGCCGCCAGCCCCCTGTAGCAGACGACGCGCGCTGCGGAACCGTTTTACTGACCGCAGCGCCAATTTTGCGTCATGACGCCGAGAAGCGGTGAACTACGCTCCAGACGCGCCGGTCGGCACACCTACCAATCTAGCCACCGTAGCAATGTGTTGAAACGCGTAAACAAAATGTCGGTTAGACCTTGAGCGAAAATCTTCCTTTGTCAATTGAATTCTGGCACTCTCCCTGTGAAGCCATGGCTACAAAGTAAAGGCTTCTTTGCTCCTTGGTCTGTTAACTGCATCATATGTAACAAACCTGAACCTCTCGAGCACATCTTCTTGAATTGCCATGACTCTGTTTTCTTGTGGAATGTTCTCAAACGAACCCTGAAAAACAGAACTGCCCATAAGCCCTTTCGGTATTCGTTTCTTGCCATGCGCAGGCGCAGGGAGAGTGCCAGCTGACATGACAATGCTTTTCGTTATGAACAGCGTGTGGAAAACGCGATTGGATGTCAGGAATGACCGCGTATATGCAAGGTCTGCGAGCAACACCTAAGTGTAAGTCTCACGTACATGCGTGATGCCCTAAAGCACATGACTGAGCCGCCAAAATGGTTTCAAGAGCTTGACGCTTTGTTGTCTGTGGCCTTTGAAGGCATTTTAAATCAATACAGTCTAGTCAAATGATTTATTAATATTTTATACACCTAGTGACCTGCTTTGTATTTGTACATGTGTACGTATTGTTGCGAAGAATGTAATATAGAAAAAAAAGCGTCCGTGGCATAATGATTTCAATATCAGACGTCTCTGCTAGAGGTCCTGTGTTCGAATCCTACCATCGGACAGTTTTAATGTTTTTATTGTATGGTTAGTTATCGTTTAATTATTGTATGAAACCCTATGCACGACGCTACACTTAGTTCTTTATGCGATGGCTACAACGCATTGTAGCCTCCGCTGCACTGTGACTACCGAAGTCTGCGCTCGTTAGTGTCACGATGCAGTACTTCGTTTCACCGCTCCTATATGGCGGCGTTGGAGCCAACGAGAAAACTAGGAGTCATAAGAAGGAAAGTGAGAGAAATAGAGACCTTGAATTGGATGCAAAGAATGGAAACGAAAAGGACAATGGAGATTTACAAGAATGAGAAGAAAGAAATTCGAAGGGAAAATCTGTACGATAACACAAAGGGCAGTGCCATGCTATTTGAGGCTTGAACCGGTTGCCTAAAGGACGAAAACATACCGGAGCAAATATTCGGAACTAGATGAGGCATGTGTATGCTGCAGCAAATATCCGGAGACCACTCAACACATCCAAATGGAATGTGATGTGTACGTTACCCACTCAGAACAGTAGGTAACGTACATTTTCCAGAAGCGCTTGGGTTTAAAGTGGACGGAAGCATCAACCGGTCAGCAGTCGAGATCAGTAAGAGACATTTGGAGTATTGGTGGAAAAAAAGCAGGGTAGAGATTGATACGACGTGATTTGATGCCTTAGTGGTAGGTAGAGGTACAAGGTAGATATTGAGCAAAAAAAGATGAATTAAATGTATACAAAATGTTAGATAAAAAAGATGTAGAGCATACCTTATTAAATCACGCAGGCTAGGTGACTATTTGTCACCGCCCCGTTTCAAAGGGGAGGCCAATAAATCATCATCATCATCATCATCATGTGAACATCCGTTACATCCGTTGCCGGAAATCAGTCGTGAAACCCGGCATAAAAGACTTTCGTGTTAAAGAAACTCGCAATTTTAGGTATTTAAAACCTAACTTCTTTGAGCTCTTCAACTGCTCAACAAAAACAGGCACCAATATTGTTGCTACCTAAAGCTTGTGGCTCATCGCTCTCGCTGATATCATCGAACGGAATTCGCTCTCTTACACCAACTATGAACTAAGATGTTGACTTTGTGCGCTTCGTATTCTACATTATGAATAGCTTGTGGAACGCAAGTATATTGAATCCTCCTATTACACCGCAACGGCCCAAGTCCGAATATGTTCTTTTAAATCGGTGTAGTCACACTCAGGTAGATGGCACTGCAGTTTTCGCGCAAAATTGAATAAAATGGCAGTTGTCGCTTCCTTTTTCCTCCTATTAATCAACTTTTAACCTTTAAATTGACGAAACTTAGTTTTGAAAGAATATTTGATTGAGGTTAAACTATTACACTGATTATCTTTAATGTCGTTTCTAATTTGGCTTCCCCGAGGCAGCTATTTAATAGGCATGTCATGCTCTGATATATATATATATATATATATATATATATATATATATATATTGACGCGAAATAAGTTGGCGCGTGGTGACACTGGCCCCTTGAGGCGAGAACGACGAAGTTCGTGGTTGCGCGCGCGCTCTCCGAGGTCCAGCTATTATTAAAGGCTGACGTGTTTTTTGCCTATCTGTTGCTGGTCAACCATTCTAGCTGTACTAGCTGGGTGACATTTCTGGTGGAAGTGCTGGGTACGGTCGATGTTAAGATCTCCGGAGCGCACCCCAGACCTAAGCCCGGCGAGTAGTTCGGCCGAGCTTACCCCTGTGCACGTACGTACCAGCCGACGTCTCCAAGGACTCCAGCCACAGCACGGTTTGCTACCCGAACGGAGTAGAATGACGAACCAACCACCTCCTGCCGCTACTGCAGCATCGCACGTGGTCGTCAATCAGATCCGGGCGCCGAATCATTTCCACGGGAGTGCTTCAGAGGACGCCGACGACTGGCTTGACCATTTTGACCGGGTCGCCAACGTCAACGACTGGACACACGAGCGTAAGCTTCGCTACGTGTACTTCGCTCTTGAAGATTCCGCTAAAATATGGTTTGAGAACCACGAGGCGACACTGACGTCATGGGAAGAATTTCGTCGGCAATTCCTCAATGCCTTCGCCAGGGCGGACAGGAAGGAGAGGGCGGAGTTAGCAATGGAGTCGAGAATTCAAGGCCCGAATGAGCGAGTGACGGCGTACGTCGAAGACATGAATCGCCTCTTCAGACGTGCGGACCCCTCTATGACTGAAGCAAAGAAGGTGCGCCACCTAATGCGCGGCGTAAAAGAGGACATCTTTGCTGGCCTCATTCGAAATCCGCCGACGACAGTGGCAGAGTTCCACGACGAAGCCACCACCATGGAAAAGGCCCTTCAACAGCGGGCCAGGCAATACAACCGCGACGCCGTGATTTCAAGGGAGCTCTCTGCCGTTACCCTAGGCAACGACGTCGGCGCCTTGCGAGAACTCATCAGGGCTGTCATCAAGGAGGAACTGCAGAAGATGCAGACGACCGCTGCCTCTGTGGGACAACTTTCCATTGCGGAAATGGTGCGCGCCGAGGTCCGACAGGCCGTCCATGTGCCTGAACAGTATGAGGCACCACAGCAGAGAACGCGCCCTGAACTGAGTTACGCAGAAGCAGTACGCCGTCCACCACCCTCAAGTGCGTATAGCATGGTGCACCCCGCTCAGCAATTGGACGTTAGCTTCAGGCCTCGCAGCACACCGCACATGGCCGAAGCAAGAACTAGGAAGAGCGACGTCAGGCGCACCGCTGACTACAAGCCCCTTTGTTACCATTGTGGCGAAGCCGGGCACATCTACAGAATGTGTCCGTATCGTCATGTGGGGCTCCGAGGATTCGCCCCAAATGCACCTCGTCCACGACCTGGTGAGCAGCCGCCGGAAATAGAGAGTTTCGTCGCGAATCGTCGCAATGGTGATCAACGATGGCACGAGCCCCGTTCATCGTCTCCTGCTCGTTACAGGTCACCATCACCAAGCCAAGCCTTCTCTCGCGGCGCTCTCAGACGCCGCTCGCCTAGCCCGGCGGCTCGGGAAAACTGAGTTCAGCGACCTCCGGAGGTGAGGCCGCTGACGACGACTGTGCGCAAGATCCTCCACTACGACGACAACGACGAAAACAGAACGACGCAGACGTACAGACGCAGTCAAACACCGTGCGAGAGGTAATAACGTCGAACATTCCCGTCACCGTAGACGACGAAGAAATAACAGCGTTAATCGACACTGGAGCGGACACCTCAGTTATGAGCATGGACCTTGCCTGCAAGCTGAAGGAAGTTTCTACCGAGTGGACTGGGTCGCAGATTCGCACGGCAGGAGGCCATCTGCTAACCCCGGTAGGAAGATGCACAGCGCGAGTGAGCATTCGTGGATTATGTACCTCGGAGATTTCGTTATCCTCCCAAGCTGTTCGAGGGACCTAATTCTGGGAATGGACTTTCTGCAGGCTAATGGAGCCGTCATAAACTTACAAAAGTCGCTGGTAACGTTTTCAACGGCGCAGGCCTTAGCAGGGAGCAGCACTGACGACACGTATGTCAACGCCTTGAGGATTGTCGACGAGAACATCACGGTGCCGCCAAGGAGTAGCGTATTGACCCTCGTAACCTGCGACGCATTCGACGACTATGAGGGTATTGCCGAGGCAAATATCCCGCTGTTGCTCGAAAGACACATCTGCATCGCCCGGGGCCTTGTTCGAATACAGAATAAGTGCTCGCAAGTTTTGTTGACAAACTTCAGCCATGAGTATCAGCACGTCCCACAAGGTACAGCTGTGGCCTTTCTGAACGACATGGCTGACTTCTCCGATGTGGGCACGTTACAGGTGACTTCACCGGATGCAACAACTCACGCCAGCCTGAGTACCCGCGTCCACATCAATGCTGACTTAGCAGATGCACAGAAGGATCAGCTACTGGACCTAGTGACAGAATTCTCTGGCTGTTTTTCCACAGAATCTAAAGTCCAGCGCACCTCCATTACGCAACACCGGATAGTTACAGAGGAGTCGGCGCGGCCTGTTCGTCAGCACCCGTACCGCGTGTCACCTATGGAGCGGGAGGCGATTAAGCGTCAAGTTGAAGAAATGCTCAATGATGACGTCATCCAGCCGTCGACAAGTCCGTGGGCGTCGCCTGTCGTACTCGTAAAAAAGAAAGACAACACGCTCCGCTTCTGCGTTGACTACAGACGGCTTAACCGAGTCACCAAACGCGACGTTTACCCCCTGCCACGGATCGATGACGCTTGGACCGTCTGCGTCATGCTGAGTTCTTTACTTCGTTAGACCTAAAGTCAGGGTACTGGCAAATCGAAGTGGACGAGCGTGACCGCGAAAAAACCGCCTTCGTGACTCCCGACGGGCTATACGAATTTAAAGTCCTGCCTTTCGGTCTCTGTTCCGCTCCTGCTACGTTTCAACGAATGATGGACACTGTACTCGTCGGACTAAAGTGGCAGACGTGTCTAGTGTACCTAGACGACGTTGTTGTGTTTTCCAGCACGTTCGATGAACATCTCACCCGACTACGAAGTGTCCTTACCGCAATACGGAAGGCAAACCTCACCATCAAGCCTGAAAAATGTTACTTTGGCTTCCGGGAACTCAAGTTTTTAGGCCACGTGGTCAGCTCCCAAGGAGTACGACCAGACCCAGAAAAGCTAGCTGCCGTTGCCGAGTTTCCTCACCCTACAGACAAGAAGGCTGTTCAGCGGTTCCTGGGCCTCTGCGCTTACTACCGCCGTTTCGTTGAAGGCTTCTCGAGGATTGCTGAACCTCTCACGAGACTGACGCGACAAGCTGTGCCCTTTGCCTGGACGGAAGACCAAGAGCAGGCTTTCACCGAATTGCGCAAACGCCTTCAATCCGCTCCAGTGCTGGCGCATTTTGATGACACCGCGGCAACTGAAATTCACACAGACGCAAGCAACGTAGGACTCGGGGCTACTCTGGTTCAATGGCAAGACGGAGCAGAACGTGTAATTGCGTACGCGAGCCGTAGTCTCACAAAAGCAGAAGCTAATTATTCAACCACCGAAAAAGAATGTTTAGCAGTCGTGTGGGCCATCAGCAAGTTCCGACCTTACTTATACGGCCGGCCATTTCGAGCGATCAGTGACCACCATTCGCTCTGCTGGCTTGCCAATCTACGAGACCCGTCTGGTCGCCTCGCTCGTTGGAGCCTCCGCCTCCAGGAATACGACATGACTGTTGTCTACAGATCGGGCCGTAAGCATAGCGACGCTGACTGCTTGTCACGTTCTCCTATTCCCTTGACACCCTCCGACTTGGAGCTAGATATGCCGTTTCTTGGTGTCGTCGACGTGGTGCGCATGGCTGACTACCAACGTGCAGACTCTGAACTGCTTCCAGTCATCCGACATCTCGAGGGAGCCGACGTTGTTGTCCCACGCCCACTTTCACGAGGATTGACATCGTACTGCCTGCGGAACAATGTCCTGTACAAGAAAAATTTCGAGAACAGCCAAGAAACGTTTCTTCTCGTCGTTCCGACGGCGCTGCGCGAGGAAGTTTTACAGGCGTGTCATGACGATCCCTGTGCCGGCCACTTAGGCTTCGCGAGGACATTAGCGCGCATACGGCAGAAATACTATTGGCCACACCTATTTTCGTCGGTTCAGCGCTATGTGCGAACGTGCCGTGACTGTCAGAGGCGTAAAGTGCCACCCGTCAAGCCTGCCGGCCTCCTTCAGCCTTTGGATCCGCCTCCGGCGCCGTTCCAACAAGTGGGAATGGACCTTCTTGGTCCGTTCCCCACTTCTTCCTTGCAAAACAAGTGGATAATCGTGGCAACCGATTATTTAACTCGCTATGCGGAGACAAAAGCTGTGCCGCGGGGAACTGCTGCTGAAGTCGCCAGCTTCTTCGTCCACAACATCGTGCTTCGTCACGGTGCACCCGCTGTGCTCATTACTGATCGCGGTGCAGCGTTTACAGCGGAGTTGTTGCAACAAGTCGTCACGCTGACGCATACTGACCACCGAAGGACCACAGCCTATCATCCCCAGACTAACGGCTTAACAGAGCGCCTGAACAGAACATTGGCCGACATGCTATCCATGTACATTGATGTGGAACACAAGACATGGGATGAAATTTTGCCATACGTGACGTTTGCTTACAATACCGCTGTGCAAGAGACCACCGAGTTTACACCATTCGAGCTCGTTTACGGACGTCGAGTTACAACCCCCTTAGACGCCATGCTCCCGGTAGACCACGGAACCACAAGGAATGACACCACTGAAGAGTTCGTCGAAAAAGCAGAGGAAGCTCGCCAGCTTGCTCGGAATCGCATCCGCACCCAGCAGAATACCGACGCCTGCCGTTACAACCGGACCCGACGGAACGTCCAGTACTCACCAGGCGACCGCGTGTGGGTGTGGACACCTATCCGACACCGTGGGCTCTCGGAGAAATTGTTGCGCCGCTATTTCGGCCCCTACGAAGTCGTACGCCGGCTCAGTGATGTGAACTATGAGGTGGTGCCTCAAAGCTCTGACCCTAGTTCGAACCGACGCCGTCCCCGTGCTGAAGTCGTCCACGTAGTACGGATGAAGCCGTACTACGCACGCGAGGGATAAGCAACTCTCACAAACCGCTTCAGCATTGTGTACATTCCTGTATGTCTCTGTTTTTTTCATGTTGCCACCTTTGCCCATATTGCTCGCCCCATGCCCTTGAAGCGACCGGGTCGGTCGCTTTTGAGAGGGGAGCAATGACGCGAAATAAGTTGGCGCGTGGTGACACTGGCCCCTTGAGGCGAGAACGACGAAGTTCGTGGTTGCGCGCGCGCTCTCCGAGGTCCAGCTATTATTAAAGGCTGACGTGTTTTTTGCCTATCTGTTGCTGGTCAACCATTCTAGCTGTACTAGCTGGGTGACAATATATATATATATATATATATATATATATATCTACCGGCAACATCGCACCAGTGAGGGCAACTCCGTTCTGCGTAATCATGGATCATGATATAACGCCTGTACTTGTACACATATTCTGTTTTTGAGATCCATTATTGTGCCATTAGGTGCGTGCAGATTATGTGTCACTGCGTATGCGCGATAGGTTGTGACTGTTATTGGCCAGTCTGATAGAATTGGTACGTGACATTGCGACATTTTAGGGGACAGATGCTTTGATGTACTATCGACCAAAATGTTTACGGACCACAGGATTTCCGAAAACGCTAAACATCCGTGCTGCCTTTAAAAGTAGCCAGTGAAACCGTACATCACAATATTGTTCGCATATCCCAGTAGAGGCTGAAAATGGGGATACCAGGCTGCGTTTTGAGGCTGCGGAGATATTCAGCTTTTTGTCAGATTCCTTGGTCCGTAAACTTTCTTCGTCGATAGTACGTGAATTCCGTATTCTCTCTACCTGCGTCCTACATCGCCTTCGTCCTCGTGATATCGCTGCTTCGGCGTCTCACATTATACGCATCATCCAGTCTTAGGGCTGGATGATAGTATGGTTAGACGCTGCATGGATTAAAACAAACACTACTGTAAGCGTCGCATTAAGTTGTACATTATTTCATTAGTGACTTCACTTAGTCTTGCCTTCACAGAGATACCAACATATCCGTAGTACGTGTGTAATTTTTCTTTGTGTGTGTTTCGAGTGGGCACGGCGGACCATCCAGCGGCATGTGGCTTTACAAGCCCTTCTTCTGCTTCGTGCAGGTTTTCTTGCTGAGTCTGCCCGGTTCAACGGATCAGCCAGATATCACTTTGAACAACACGTGCCACCAGAGACTTGCGACGCCACATCTACGTCATCTGGTTCCTTCGCGGCATGACTTTCTACTGACGGCGCTGCCTTCGGGACATGTGACCGTCTCCGACTTGCCTATAAGAAGCACACGCCAGGAATTCAACTTCAGTGGGCACGGCGGACCATCCAGCGGCATGTGGCTTTACAAGCCCTTCTTCTGCTTCGTGCAGGTTTTCTTGCTGAGTCTGCCCGGTTCAACGGATCAGCCAGATATCACTTTGAACAACACGTGCCACCAGAGACTTGCGACGCCACATCTACGTCATCTGGTTCCTTCGCGGCATGACTTTCTACTGACGGCGCTGCCTTCGGGACATGTGACCGTCTCCGACTTGCCTATAAGAAGCACACGCCAGGAATTCAACTTCAGTGGGCACGGCGGACCATCCAGCGGCATGTGGCTTTACAAGCCCTTCTTCTGCTTCGTGCAGGTTTTCTTGCTGAGTCTGCCCGGTTCAACGGATCAGCCAGATATCACTTTGAACAACACGTGCCACCAGAGACTTGCGACGCCACATCTACGTCATCTGGTTCCTTCGCGGCATGACTTTCTACTGACGGCGCTGCCTTCGGGACATGTGACCGTCTCCGACTTGCCTATAAGAAGCACACGCCAGGAATTCAACTTCAGTGGGCACGGCGGACCATCCAGCGGCATGTGGCTTTACAAGCCCTTCTTCTGCTTCGTGCAGGTTTTCTTGCTGAGTCTGCCCGGTTCAACGGATCAGCCAGATATCACTTTGAACAACACGTGCCACCAGAGACTTGCGACGCCACATCTACGTCATCTGGTTCCTTCGCGGCATGACTTTCTACTGACGGCGCTGCCTTCGGGACATGTGACCGTCTCCGACTTGCCTATAAGAAGCACACGCCAGGAATTCAACTTCAGTGGGCACGGCGGACCATCCAGCGGCATGTGGCTTTACAAGCCCTTCTTCTGCTTCGTGCAGGTCTGTAATTGTTCCGGCACTATTAGGAGTGATTGCCGCGGTTTACTGGTCCTGCCGTGCCCCCAGCAGTGTGTTCTAATTGCGTATGATGCATTCTGCGCATGTAAATTACTCATGTGTGGCGATGTCGAGATGAACCCCGGACCTGATACGCCTGAAACGACTACCGTAGATTTGTTGAATAAATTACTTGAAGGCCAAAACAAGTTACCATCCGAGATTGCTGCTTTAAGAACCCAACACGCCAGTGTTGAAAAACTGATATCAGACCTAACTTTACGCTTTGCTGACTTAGAAAAGCAAACTGCCCGCATTGATACCATCGAGCAAACCATGCATTCTCTGCAGGCTAAAGTAGTGGATTTAGAAGACCGTAGCAGGCGCTCCAACCTGATAGTGTTCGGGCTATCCGAGGAGCCAAAAGAAACAGATACTATCCTAAAACGGAAAGTTATCGGCGAGCTCTTTAACGATAAACTTGGTGTTCCCTGCAGTTCTGTGGGAAGAATTCATCGCCTCGGCAAACAGAGTAGAAATATAAGGCCAGTGATAGTATTTTTTCAGAATTACAATGAAAAACAAGATGTCCTTCAGAATGCGCACAAACTTAAAGGAACGAAAATATCGGTGCAAAATGACTACTCCAAACCCACACTTCAGAAAAGAAAGCTTCTCTGGGACAGCGCCAAAGATGAAAAACTAAACGGTAAGAAAGTAACGTTAGTACACGATAAGCTTAGCATTGACAACGAACTGTATGCATGGGACGAGAGCACAAACACGAGAGTTAAACTTCCGAAAACCTATTTGCGGCCGAAAAATGGCAGGAAAGACACAGGTGCGACGTCCGTTCAGTCTGGTGCGGCCGGGACCGCCTGACTTCGCTCTTCCAACGTAAAAGAGTTTCGTCTTTTAAACATAAATGCCCGCAGTGTTGTCAATAAAAGTGAACAGTTGGAGGCTGTTATCCTGGGTCATGATCCGCATGTTTTAGTGGTTACTGAAACCTGGCTGCACGACGAGGTTGATGATAACGACGTTTTCCCTACCGATTATCAGGTTTTTCGGCGTGACAGATCAACTAGAGGAGGAGGAATTGCTGTTTTAGTTAAACATAATATTCAAGCTTTTCTCTCGCGACAAATTGACGATCATGAGAGTATAACGCTGAAGCTTTATTATCGAGGCCGATCCATTCTTTTGTTTGCTGTTTATCGCCCTCCAGATTCCCCACCTCATTTTTTGGCCGCCTTGTCTGAACACATGGCAACATTTAGTCATGAAAAAATATTTCTGGTTGGGGATTTTAACCTGCCCGGTATTGATTGGGAGGGTTTCCTTCCCATGCCCGTGTCTGGCACGCATGTAAGCTTTTTGTTTGATGTTATGTTAACCCTCAATTTGCAACAAGTTGTCAATCAGCCCACGCGTGTTCAGGGTTCATCGAGTTCCATACTTGATCTTGTGTTTGTAAGCCGGTCTTTAGATAATTTTGTTGTTACAGTTCAACATGGACTGTCTGATCACAAAATGGTATCTTTTTCTTGCTTGATTGATGTTGTCGATTGTATCACTGTTGCTGAAACTGTATCTGTAAAAGATTACTCGCGCGCCAGGGATGAAAGCATTCTAGACTATTTGGAACTTTGTCTTGACAAATTTACTGGATCTGATACTTGTGAGCTTTGGTCTGAGTTCAAAAAGATATGCACGTACTGTCTCGATCATTTCATTCCTAATCGAATAAAAAAAACTTCGAAGCAAAATCCCTGGCTTACGCGAGAAATCTTGCACTTGAAAAGAAAAATCAAACGGTTAAAGCGAGCACGTGCCGGAGTAGGGGCGATTCAGGCAACTCAATCAGCGTTAAGCCTGGCCGTGGGCTCTGCTAAACGGCAATATTTTCAACATACTCTTCCGAATTTCATTTCTACCGCCCCTGACAAATTTTGGCGCTTTCTAAGCAAAAAGAAGCAATCTTTAAGCCGCATGATACAGGACGGCTCTGTTCTCACCGATAAAAAACAGATTGCTCAACAGTTTAACCGCTACTTTGCCAGTGTTTTTTCACAAAAAAATACAACTGCTCCATCATACACTTCCTGTTCCCAAACCCAGACTGATATTGTGTCACAACCTGGCGTATTTGCAATGTTGTTGAATTTAAAGACCAAAGCCACACCAGGTCCTGATAACATATCAAACATTTTCTTGCGTCGATACGCTGAGATGCTTTCTCACTTCCTTGTCGTCATTTTTCGCTCTTCACTAAATGCCGGAGTTCTACCATTTGAATGGAAAATAGGGCGTGTAGTACCAGTCTTGAAGAAAGGTGACAGTGCGTTCTTCTGTAATTATCGCCCCATATCACTAACTTCATCATGCTGCAAAATGCTAGAGCACATTATAGCTACTTATATTACAACGTTCCTGAATGATAATAGTGTACTTTCCGCCTTCCAGCATGGATTTCGGAAAGGCTTGTCTACAGTCACTCAGTTAACTTCAGTCGTTCACAGCTTTGCGCAGGTTCTTGATAAGTCGGGGCAAATTGATGTTATTTTTATTGATTTTTGTAAAGCATTTGACCTTGTTCCACACTGCAAACTACTGTATAAGCTCGAATCTATAGGCCTTCCCCCTTTTCTTATTAACTGGATTTGCGCGTATTTAACGAACCGTGTTCAATTTGTCAGCATTGATGGGCATAATTCTGATGAACTTCCTGTTACCTCTGGCGTTCCTCAGGGAAGCGTCTTAGGTCCCCTACTCTTTTTAATTTATGTAAACGATCTTCCTGACATCATTCCAGACAGTGTGCAAATTAGACTATTTGCTGATGATTGTGTTTTGTTTAAGGAAATTGCTAACCATGATTGAATGGTGTAATCAATGGGGAATGCAACTTAATCCAGACAAAACTGTTTATATGAAAATTACCAACAAAAGAAATAGCCTTTCCTTCCCATACCACCTTCCTGCCCGCCCTCTATCTGAAGTTAACGAATGCAAATACCTAGGCGTAACTATAACCAATAACCTTAGTTGGAACAAGCACGTTAAAAATGTTTGCTCGTCCGCCTTCCGTAAACTCTGTTTCTTGAGACATAAACTGCGACATGCTCCTTCTAACGTTAGGCTCCTTGCATATACTTCATTAATAAGGCCAAAACTAGAGTACGCGTGTTCCGTATGGGACCCATACACAAAAACTAATATCGATGCCCTTGAGATGATCCAACGTAAGGCTGTCCGGTTTATATATTCCAAGTATCGTGCAACTGACTCTCCTACTCGTCTGATGAAAAAACACGGTATTTCAACGCTGCAAATCCGAAGGAAAATGCTCAGGCTAAAATTCCTCTTTTTACTCAAAAACAACAAGCTATCCCTTAAACCTGACTCCTACCTCAAGCCTTCCACAGCACGGCTGTCAAGAAATAGGCACCACGAATCACTTACACCCTACTACGCGAGAACTAACATCTTCAAGTACTCTTTCTTTCCTCGAACCATAACAGACTGGAACCAGTTACCTTCATCACACATTGCAAGCCTTGATGCCATTCAACAAACTGTTTGCTGATATGTATTTCTGTGTACATCTCTATGTTATGCCCCTCCTGCCTGGGCCCTTCAATGGGCCTGCAGTATGTTATAAATAAATAAAATAAAATAGTATTTGTCTAGTATAGAATTTACGAGCCATGTATATCCCATCCATATATGTATGCTGTCTCAGCAGTACGGTTTATGACGGGTCCTGCTGGAGGCTCTGCATTAGCGGTGCCGTGTGCGCCGATGCGAGCTCGCCGAGCGATCCAGCGAAATTGCTGTCACAGCAGTCAGTGGCTGTCCCGCGCACTTTGTTGCCGGAAGTTCATGCTCTTCTGCATGATCGGCTACCGGAAGAACATTAGGTAGATGAGACGCGCGCTGTGCGGCATCAGACCGATACGCGTTGCGTGCCGCCGAGTTTTACGATGCGTCTGTCCTCAGCTGCACGCAGCCCGCTTCTGACATCCCCAAGAAAAACGTCCAAAATTTTTTGCGAGAAACTTACCTGCGCTGTTTCATTAACCAATGCAAACAGAGCCCCACCATATCATCATAACGCAAGCGAAGCAAAATTAAGTAGTCACATTAGTTGCAAGTAAATAAATTTTCAAAAATTTCCTTTCACAGCACTGACACAGCCATCATCCCTTTCTTTTCAACGCTCGGAAGGTCACGCAAGCGTGCCAGTGGCTATGTACGCAGTGTAAACTAGAGAAAAATATAGTTTGTTTATCACTCGCCTTTCTATACGAGCCGATCAGTCAGCAAAGCCATAAGCTCGTTAGCGGTGCCATGCGCTTGCTGCTGCTTTCAAATTAACTATTCGGCTCATGTAAACAAGAATCCAAGCATCTCTACTACGAGAAGCAAATGTGAGGTAATGGTGTGCGATATAGCAGTAAATTAGGCAGAAATGGCGCATGGTTACCGGTGTTTTATTCGAACAAATTTTAAACAGAATTACAGGCGCTTAGGTTGTGCTTCTGTAGGAAAATTTTGATCACATTTCAACCTCGCGTTGTTCCAAGAAGCACGCGGAATGTTTTATTCCCTGGTTTGTTTAAAAAAATGAAGCCGCTCTTTTATGCGCAACTTATTATTGGAGAAGCAAGCTTTTGCTGATGCGTGGAGAAGATTCAATATCTATGCCAATAAAATCCGGAATAACGAGGCAATCGACGATTCCAAGTATTTTATGGAATGGGGCGCACAAAAGAACGGAATATTTTTGGAAGATTCTAGTGAGAACAAGGTTGGCGGCAAAGGACTGAGAACGTTTTTTTTAAGTTAAAATAAGAACGTCAGTCAATGTACAGATGGATGATAAAATGGACAGAAAGAGAGAGGACAACAGGAAGGCAGGCATGTTAACTGAAAAACGTGTGGTTGGTAACCCGACGCTGGAGGATGGTAGTATGCGAAAAGAAACAGCTGAGGCAGGAATTACTCATGTATGATGTGGTCCTCTTAGAAAAGAAAAAAAGAAACGGGGGGTCTCGCATCCAGCACCTTTGATACCTTCAGGTAGCCTACAGGATTTATTGGCCAGCTGCATGCTCCAAACGTTCACGTACTATGTGAAGCCGTCGGTCAAAAATCCCCCGCCTTGACGACCAGTTGCACGGGCTAACGCTCTCCGCGTCGCATCTTGTCCGAATACATGAATGTCCAAGATTGTAAACGTAGAAACAGCCGCCGCCGCTGCGCAATTGGTAGACCAACTCACACGTGTAAGTGTGGCTCCCATCGGCTGCAAGTTGACTTTTCCTGCACCTTCATTCCCCTTTACATTATTATTTTGACGCTTCAATATAAAACAACAAATAATTTCCCTTCTGCTTCCTTTGTGTTCATTAACTGTTGACTTTATGTGACAGTGGCTAAAAAGATTGGGCCGGTTGGTTCCCTCCGTTCTTATTCATAGCGTTGAGGGTGGTTTAGCACATGTGCTGGCGATCCAGACAGGTGTATTGTGCCTATCTCTATATTTTGGAGCACTGCAACCGGTTTTGCATCTCATTGTGAAGAACGGTGAAGTTTCAATAAACGAAAGTGAAATTACTAATATTTGAAGAGTGTTTGAAACGTGCAGCAAAATATTGAGATTCCAGGTAAGAAAACGAGACCCGCTGACACACCTAAAGAAACATCATCATCATCAGCCTATATTTATGTGCACTGAAGGACGAAGGACTCTCCCTGTGATCTCCAATTACTACTGTCTTGCGCTCGCTGATTCCAACTTGCGCCTGATAATTTCCTAACTTCATCACTCCACATAGTTTTCTGCCGTCTTCGACTGCTCTTCCCTTCTCTTGGTACCCATTCTGTAACTCTAATGGTCCACCGGTTATCCAGCCTACTCATTGCGTGGCCTGCCCCGCGTTTTTTACTTTTAATGTCAGTTAGAGTATCGGCTATCCCCGTTTTCTCTCTGATCCACACCGCTCTCATCCTGTCTCTTAACGGTAGGCCTAACATAATTCGTTGAATCGCTTTCTATGCGGTCCGTAACTTCTTCTCGAGCTTGTTTGTTAACCTCTAAGTTTCTGCCCCATTGCACTCGCATCGGGGCTACCTGATTGCGATGACAACATCAGTGACTCGAAGACTGCTATCCGGAACTTCAGTAGCGGCCACATTACAAACCTCGCGCACTCTCTACTAGTCGCTCACCCGCCGAAAAACTACATCGCTCTCATCTGGACTCCAGCACATCTAGGAATACCAGGCAACGAAATGGCTCATGCCGCTGCTCGAGGATTCACGGACCGAGTAGACGGACATGTGGGCCTTACCCTAGAACCCAATAACTCCCAACAGCACACCAATAAAGACGCACTCATCACATTCCATGAAATTTGCACGCCTAACGTATCCACCTCTCTCTGTGTCGAGCACACGCCAGAGAGAAATATTGTGACGCCAACTGCAAACTCGCACTTTTCTTACCCCACGCACTTTGCACTTTTTCTTTCCCAACACATACCCGACACACAAGTGTCGCTTCTGCCCTGTCCAGACAGCAGATCTCTCCCATATCATGTGGAAATGCCCCATAAAATATCCCTCCCCCCGCAACCTCAAACCATTAATTAGTAGCGAGGAGCTGTGGGAGACTGCCCTGCGCAGCTCCGATCCCACCCTGCAGGACCGAGTCATGAGGTGGGCTGAGGAGGTAGCGGAGGCCTACCACGACTGGTAGGCGGCCGTCTGGCAGCAGAAGGTGCTAAGACTGGAGCACACAGGCCTCCTTCTCTCCCCCCCGGCCCCTCCCCTTTCTTAAAAACAGAAATAAAAGTTCATTCATTCATTCATTCCTTCTGCCCCATATGTTATCACTGGTAGAATGCAACGATTGGAGACTTTTCTTTTCAACGACAGTGGTAAGCTCCCAGTCAGGATTTCGCAATGCCTGCCGTATGCACTCCAACCCAATTTTATTCTTCAGTAAATTTCCTTCTTATGATCAGAGCTGTGAGTAATTGGCCTAGATAAACGGACTCCTTTACATTCTCTAGATGCTGACTGGCGATCCTGAATTCTTGTTCCCTTGCCAGGCTATTGAACATTATCTTTGTCTTCTGCATATTCATCTTCAACCCAATTCTTACACTTTCTCGATTAAGGTCGTCAATCATTTGTTGTAATTCTTCCCCATTGTTGCTGAATGGGACAATGCCATGTGCAAACGGAAGGTTGCTGACATATTCGCCGTTGGTCCTCACTCCTAAGCCTTTCCAGTCTAAGAGCTTGAATACTTCTAAGCATGCCGTGAATAGCATTGGAGAGATTGTGCCTCCTTGCCTGACCCCTTTCTTGATAGGTATCTTTCTACTTTTCTTGTAGAGAACCACATTATGGATTGATCTGCAATCCTTGTAGATATTTGCCAAGATATTCACGTATGCCTCCTGTACTCCTTTATTACGCTATGCCTCTATGACTGCTGGTATCTCGATATACTGAATCAGATGCCTTTTCATAATCCATGAAAGCCATACACAGTGGTTGATTGCACTTCACAGATTTTTCGATTACCTGATTGATGACATGGATGTGATACATTGTAGAATATCCCCTCCTGAAGCCAGCCTCTTATCTGAGTTGCTTGAAGTCAAGTGTTACCCTGATTATATTGTAAATGATCTTGGTGAATATTTTATATAATACTGAAAGCAAGCTAATGGATGTAAATTCTTCAATTCTTTAACGCCTCCGTTCTTATGGATCAGTATAATGTCGGCGTTCTTCCAGCTCTCTGGTACACCTGAAGTCGTAAGGCATTGCGTATAGAGGGCCGCATTGTATGAAACGACAATTCAGAATCACTGTTTGGTTGCTGAAGCTAATCATTTAAATGTAAGGGCTCCGGTTGCAGGAGCTGTTAGAAATCAAACCCAAGTAAGTCGAATAGGTAAAGCAGGACACCGATTGAAAAATGCCAGGAAACATGCAAGTCGGGAACTCAACGAGGTATTTATTAGAGCTGTGGTACGGCAATGGGTGACATTGGATAATAACATTGACAAGCGATGAATACATAATTGTGGCTAAAATACTGAAAATATTTAATGCGAATGCAATACAGCACTACCTTCCCCTACTTTATTGGTCTTCGATCCAAGAAATTGATACTCTCTGTCGTCGCGCCTAAGTTTCACGGCACGCCAGGAATACTCTTTCACAATTATATCCAGCTTTCTGGAGGCGTTCTTCAAGCGATGATGTATGATAATTTTTTCATGGGTGCCACCATACTGCACATGCAGTAGCGCCATCTATGCCGCTTGTCTATGTCTGTTTTCGCCGTCATGCCGCCATGCCGGCTCAGTATTATATACATGTAGCAACACGAGCAACGTGCAGAACGGTTGTCGGCGCCGTCCGCGTTTTGCCCGCGTTCGCACCGAACGCGCGCGGCGTCCGTGACTGTTACCGGCGCCTCTGGCGGCGGCTCGGAGGTTTTCGAGCAGATCAGAACTGGACACTCGTCGAGCTGCGACGGAAGTCTGCCACCTTCTCGCCTCGCAACGTTTCTATATAAATAGGTTTGTGCTTGTAGATGCGTGTTTACTCGTGCTTAAGCAACTTATTCACGTGCAGCACATGCACGCTACATCTTCAATATTGGTTACCCGGACGTGATACGAACACAGAACCTTCTGATGCTCAGTGTTATAGGCGGCAGTTTCTGGTAGTTGTTCTCGGGCTCACACGGTCTACATACTATGACGTGGAGTCCTTTATGTTTGAAAGGGTTCTAGTGAGAGGCACTGAAGTGATTTAGGTTGGCATGGCCGGAGGTTCGCTTGCGATGAGCCGAACGGGGCAACCAATGCGATGTGTGAGCGTGTGTTTAAGCCTACAGTGAGCCTTGGAGATAATTTGTGTATTTCTCGAATTCGTTTCACGCATGTGTTCTCATTGCATCGTTCTCCCTTCGTTCTAAGCTGTGGTTCAGCAGCACTGAGTAGTTAGGACACTTACGCGACGATGGTAACAGCGTAGGTACCATGCTGCTATAGAATAAGTTGTGTTGTTTGCTTTGGCAAGCGTTGAAAATGTTATCTGCAAATACGTTTCGCGACTACTTCATTCGTTGGACGTGGTTTTCGCCTAAGAGTCAAATAGCTTTAGTTAGTAGCAACAGCATACCATACAGTGTGAATAACATTAGCCTATAGAACGTCCGGCTGCGGACCGCGTGAGTGTCCGAAGCGGCTACTTAGGGGTAGTTGCTGGGCATAGATCGGTTTGTCCTATGACGCATGGACCGAGCATGCGGCATAGCTATGCTTGGTTTTATTGCGGCGTTAGCCTGGGATCATTTTCAAGCGAAACTTGCATTGGCTCACCAGTTTCAGTGGTCACGCAAAAAAACCCGGCTGCTCACGGAGCAGCTGTTTCAGCTGCGCCGGAGCCGGCGCCGGATCACGTGACGCTTAGGGCCAATCAGGGACGTTTGGTGTGTCGCGGGGAGGGAAAGGGAAGGCATAGAGTTTCTCACTATATTACCTAGAGGGAAAACTGGCGCTGCTGCACTGTGGTATCCATGGGAATGCCGGTATATTGTGACTTCGGATTGGCATCGTCCTCGGAGAGCCAGAAAGCCTTGAAGACGCGCCTGGCTAGCACCATTCCGTCTGTCACAATGATTCACATCCTGCTAAAACAGCACGTAAATAACTGCTTTAGCTTCATTATTACAGAAAAAACGTGTTTTATTTAATTTTAAGGACTAGCTATTGGATGTGCAATTATATGAAACGTAAAATGTATCAGCTGGCCGCTAAAGTTGGAGGGCAGACGACAAGATTTTCGCTCGCTTTGGAACAACTTGTCGTCCGTTCTTGCTTTTCTTCTCTTGATTCTGCATTGTAGGTGAGTAAACTTTATTGAGAGAGGTAATATGGGTGAATGAAAGCCTTTTATGTAGATTTTATTTCAAGTACGCGTTATTTGTGTAGCCATAGCCACGTTTTAGACGAAGCTTCGTACAATACCAGCCAACACAAGCCTCGCAGACACATATCCCGTCATTCCCATGACGGCACATCGCCCTTTAAGAAACTCGCATAGACGGCGACGCCAGATTCATGGCTTCAGAACGGCGCAACAAGGAAGACGAAAAGACGAAAAGAGCCAGTTGCAGTGTGTGTCACCGGTTGTGGTTCGAGCACAACGTGATACTCGTCAGTGCAATTCATTCCGAGGAACAACGAAGAAACCCACGACAGCTTCGCTTACCCCCATTTTCCGGTGGGAGAAGGGTTGGTCATTTTTTTCTCCTTTCTTTTAACAGTGAAGCTGTTTAAGCCAGCCGTAATTTGCGGTGCGTAGCTAGAAACTGCCAAGAAAGAAAATAAAATAAACTTTCTTGCCGAGGTGGGATTCGAGCCCGCGTGCCCCTAGTCCCAAAGCGAGCGTCGTAACCACTAAGCTACACAGCCACTTTTTTTTCTTTCACGGTATTTATTAAATTCACACGTAATCCAATAAAACACACGAATTTTGCATAATCATAGAATGGCGGGTGCAATGAGTCACACACAGAAAAACAGAAGAGGCATTGTTCTGCTTTAAAAGGGTGGTAAGGCAAGCACCTCACCAAAATTGGGTACCAGTCCGGTTGAACACGAAGTCCATCATAAACATGTTTTAGGTGCACAGTCACCTGGATGAAATTTACTCTTGTAGGTACAACCGGTTCTGCGTTCCTGCAGAGAATGCATTTATGCGAACCATATGATTGCGTTCGAACGTCGTCGTCTTCGTCCACAGTTGGCGCGTTCGTACGCTCGTGCTCTGCGAGGTGAAGAGGTCTTGAACGCTATGAAAGCGATAGAGAGAGACGCATTCACGGAGCGGGTCTCCTGGAATGTGGTGTCGGCATTGAAACGCGGTGTCGGTGTTGCAAGCTGCGCTATGCAACCCGCAGTGACGGCGGTAAGTCCGAGACGCGCAAAAAGAAATTATCATCATCGTGAGTGATTAGATAAAAAGTTTGCGCGCACTTGCGGAAAATGCTCGGCTACGATCGCCCAGCTTCACTGTTGCAAGCGTGGCGCTTCCGAATGCAAAGTTAAGCGTATTTTCTGCGATAGATGGTGATCAAATCGTCCGATTGACGTGTATTTTTCTAATTTTGCATCAGGAATGGCGCTTATGCTGCATATGTATTTATTTATTAATACTGTCAACCCTTATAGCGGGTCATAACAGAGAGGACGATACAATGACATACATCAAATATGGACAATGTCAATGTACGCAAAGTTGCTTAACACTTGTCAATTCACAGTGAATAAGATGTTCACTTGAATGCTGTTCAGCGCACTTATGACATTTATCACAATACGTACAATGAACATCAAGTCGCACATATCACTTGGCACTTCAAACTAAATTGATAACTCCCGTAAATACACCTCAGTAGCATTTTCAAAGTCGGTGACACGTTTTAGGCTAACAATAGCGTTTGGCAATTGGTTGCACATTTCTATCGCATCCGGGAAAAATGAGTATCGAAATGTATCGCTGTTAGTTCGGTACGGCTTTATGACGTAGTCGTGGTTAGTTCGCGGGTTTCTTTTGCCTGGAGCATGTAGATATTTGAGCTTATCAATCTTAAGTTGATCCTGCATTATTTTATAAAGTACCTCAAGAAGATCCGAGTTGCAACGCTGTAACTTCAGCCTGACCGATTCTTTCCTTCAGTACGTCGAACAAATAAAACGCGCCGCCAGTCTCTGTATCCTTTCCAACTTCCTCTTAAGCGTCACTTGATAGGGACTCGAAACAACGGCTGAATATTCTAGTATCGTCGTAATGAAAGTGGTGTATGCAATCAGTTTTACATCACGCGATGCATGTCCCAGTTTTTTTTTTCTCAAAAAGTGTAACTATTGATAGGCAGTCGTGCAGGCGTTATGTATATGTTGGTTCTATGTCAAATTTCGTGTTATTGTTGCCCCTAAATACTTGAACTAGTGCGCATTCTCCAACAAGTGTCCTGCAATGCTGTAAGAAAAGAAATAAATAGTTTCCTTTTTACTGATGTGTGTATATGTACATTTGGGACAATTTATTTCCATTTTTCCTTTCCTACACCAGTCATCTAAATTTTGCGAGCATTTCTGAAATTTAAGCTGGTCATCTAGTTTAGTAATTGTGGTGTAAATTAAGCAGTCATCTGCGAAAAGCTTAACCTGAGCATCCTCTTCTGCCACGCTACTGATGTCATTGATATAAAGGAGAAACAGTAGTGGGCCTAATACTGAGCCTTGGGGCACTCCTGAGAGTATGATATAATGAATATGACACATAGCCATCCAGTTTAACTACATGCGGACGGTTTGTTAAATGTGCTTCAATCCGTTTTATTACACATTCATTTATTCCTGCATTATGTAATTTAACATTAATTGGATATGAGGCACTTTATCAAAAGCTTTCGCAAAATCCGCACAAACCACATCAACCTGTTGTCTTATATCTACTGCACCGGCAAAGTCGTGAATTGTTTCTATGAACTGTGTAACAGTTGATAACCCGGTCCTGAAACCATGTTGATAAGGATATAGTAAGTTGTTCTGATCTATAAACCTGAGTATGTGTTTTGCTATTATATGTTCGAAGACTTTGCAATGTAACTGAAGTAAGTGACACTGGACGGTAATATGTTGCCTGTCTTCGGTTACTTCCTTTAAATACAGGTATCACGAATGCGGTGCGCCAGTCTTGCGGCAGTGCGCAAGTTGTATAAGATTTTCGAATGATGACAGTTAAATAATTTGACATCCATTCTGCGCATCGTTTGAGGTATACAGCAGGTGTATTATCGGATCCGCTCGACTTTTTCGTATCTAATTTGAGTAGTTGCTGAAATATCCCTTGCTAGTTGATTTGAAGTGTTTCGATTGGAATAGTAGGGGGAATATGCAAGGCTTCTTCTATACTCACAGTAGTTTCTGGGACGTTAAATACAGATTGGAAAATTGTTAAGATTGTTTGCTATTTTATCCTTTTCTCTTATAATGTCGCTTCCAACATGAATTTCGTCAACTATTTCTTTCCTGTCGCTAAAATATCGCCAAAAATTTTTGAGGTGAGGACCTAAGGAAATCGCCGATTCGTTTTTTTCAATGAATGTTTGTTTAGATTTAGCCAAAGTCCGCTTGAGTTCAGTTTTTAGATTAGCCAAGACCACTGGCGAAGTGTTCCTTTTACGCCATCTCTTAATTTTTCTTTTCATATTGTTGCAGGAAGAAAGCAGGCCCACGAGTGTAGAAGAATGTATATTTACAAGCGAAGTATATGGCGTTCAGGCAACAGCCAGAGTCTTCGTCTTCCTCTCGTTAGTGTTCCCTTCTTCTTTCCCTTCACCGTAACAATATGAATTATATCTCCAATGATCCAAGAACTTGCCTGCTTTGTTTTTTTAACCCGCGAGGGAACATATTTGTCTATGCAATGACTTATAACACATTTGAATTCTTGCCATAATTCTTCTACTGTTTTTAGACCAGCGGTACTTTTGAAATTATCAAATTGAATCTCCAAAAAATCAAGAATCGAAGTGTCATCAGCCCTAGCATAGTCCCTAATTTGTACTGGCACATAGATCTTCACTTTCCTAGTTGCTCGGATAGGCACATCGAGACAGATCATCCTGCGATCCGATCTACCACCTTCTACCGTCACACTGTAATCATATAATTTGTTTGATAGGAACACCAAGTCTAGTACGGACCTTGACGTCAGTGTAATTCTAGTATCTTCAAGCACGATTTGTTTCAAATTGTACGTCAACATAATGTCTAGTATTTTTTCAGCGCTTACTGATTCCACCACCACAATACGAAAAATTTTTCCAGTTTATATGCGGTAGGTTAAAATCTCCAGTCATTACCAACCTAGTGTTCCCATTTACATGATAATATAAAAACTTATTCAAATTTTCGAGAAACTCAAGGGATCTTGAGGGTGGCCGATATACAACTCCAATAAGGAAAACAGTACTTTCACGAGTTATTTTACACCAGTGAGTTTCTGGTGCTTCACAATCAATCAACGAAGCATTCAGAGAACCTTTAACTATTATACACACCGCACCTCCACGTGAGTCTCTGTATTTTCTAAATATGTTATAACTGGGAGGAACAATGCAATCATTCGGTACATTTCCATGCAACCATATTTCGGTTATGGTGGTTATGTGAGGATCATGCGAAAGCAATAAATGCTCAAGATGCGTAGTCTTGTTTACTATACTGCGCGTATTAAACGAGAGCAATCTTAGCTATTTTTTTGGTGTCTCAAATCAGCTGCATGAGCTTTCAGATCCATTTGATCTAGTTGATACTGCCACGGGGATGAGAGTAGCAAAAGGGATAGGAAAATTATATTTACATCATATATACAGAGAGAGACGGCTGCAGTCAAGATGGCAGAACAACAACACGAGCGCTGCCCAGGTCATCTTCACCGTCTGTTTGGCGCATTCTTCATGCTCGGCATAGAGCGTAACATAGAACCCCCGCCGTTGAGAGCGCCATCTCGGCGCTTAAGGAGCAGTAGGATCTTGGCCGGCAACATAAGGCCTAAGGCGGGAGACGTGCACGATATTAGTGGCGGACGCGGCAGATTGGCGACTGTCCAATGAAGTGATCTAGTACGTGACCTCTGTCACCTGGCGGAGGACCTTGTAAGGCCCGGAGAATCGGGAAAGCCAACGTGGTGGCAAGGCGTCCAGAGAAGTACCAAGGAGCCCGGAGAGTAATTAACGACTCTGTGATGACTATCGTAGCGGGCCTTCTGGGACAGCTGGGAGGCATAAAGACGATCCGTTGCAATCTGGCGAGCCGTTGCAGCCCGAGAAGCTGCATCGCGGGCGTAGTCAGTAACAGGGTGCATAGGTGATGGTAAAGGAGTCTCGAAGGGCAGTGTGGGATGGCGGCCAAATAAGAGATAAAAGGGTAAAAAGCCAGCGGTGTCATAGCGTGACGAGGTGTAGGCTAATGTCAGATAAGGCAAGGTGCTGTCCCAATCACGGTGGTGTGAGGAAACGTACATGGAGAGCATTGTGGTCAGCGTGCGGTTGAGGCGCTTGGTAAGCCCATTGGTTTGCGGTTGGTAGGCAGTGGTTAGCTTGTAATGGATGGAACACGAACGAAGAATGTCGTCGACGACTTTGGACAGAAAGGAGCGACCACGGTCGATCAGCAGCTGTCGAGGAGCGTCGCGGTGAAGAATAACGTCGTAAAGGCGAAATTCCGCAACGTCAGTGGCACAGCTTGTCGGTAGTGCCCGCGTGATAGCGTATGATATCGCGTAGTCCGTAGGTAAGGCAATCCACTTGTTCCCAGTAAGAGTTGTTGGAAATGGCCCGATGAGATCAAGGCCGACGTGGTAGAAAGAAACACCGGGAATGTCTATGGGTTGAAGAGGACCGGCTGGCGACAAGGATGAATGCTTGTGGCGCTGGCAAGACTCGCAAGAAGGAACGTATCGGCGCAGAGAGCGGTGGAGGCCTGGCAAGAAGAACCGACGCCGAACGCGATCGTACGTGCTAGTTGCTCCGAGATGTCCAGCGGTTGGGGCATCATGAAGCTGTTCGAGGACAGTGGAACGGAGTGTTTCGGGAACAACCAGTAGAAGCTCTGGGCCATCGGAGCTGGTGTTGCGTTTGTATAAGATGCCGTCACGAAGCACGAATAATTGTAGGGACGGGCACAGTCACGAGAGCGTAGACGGCGGATAATGGTGGTGGTGGTGGTAACATTTATTTAGGTCCTGAAGAATCTTCACCCCGTTTTTATAGGGGCAAGACTGCGGGCCGCTCCCACGTTGGGACGGGAAGGCCAAGCCTCACCGCCGCATCGTGGGCCTTCTGGACAGCCCGGAGTTGATTAATCCATTCGTGGCTCTTGACCAATGAATAAAATGCGTCCGCCATCAATACGTGGTCCGCGGGGTGCTGTAAAGAGGGGCACTCCCAGAGCATGTGTTTGAAATCGCTAACTCCGCCGCAGTCGGGACAAAGAGGGGAGACCTCCGTGTACCTACTGATGATGGAGAGTGTGGGATACGAGTTCGTTTGTATTAGCCTGAGGGTCACGGCTTGAGGCCTCGTGAGATTTCGATGTGGCAGGGGGAAAGCCCTACGACTCATCTGATAGTGGCTAGTGATCTCGTTGAAGGTGGAGAGAATGTCCCTGAAACGGGGGGGTTCTGCCTCCGAAAAGGTCGGACCAAGCCCGTCGCCGGTCCCACCCGGCACACCGGCCTCCCAGTGCCCGGCGCGGCCGGAAAGACCTCGCGCCCGGGCATGGGCCAACTCATTAACGTTGGCTAGCCCCCCTAGTTCTGCGCCCTCGTGCGCCGGGAACCATGTAATGACGTGATGAGTAAACACCTTACCCTCAAGTGCCCTACCAACCTCTTCACAAACTGCCCCAGTCGAGAAAGCTCGAAGGGCTGATCTCGAGTCCGTATAAATATCTTCCCTGTCCGACCGAAGGAGCGCCAGCGCAATGGCCAGCTGCTCCGCCTTGCAAGCCGATGACGTCCTGATTGACGCGGCCGATAACACTCGACCCTTCATGTCCACGACGTTAGCAACAAAATGGCTGGAGTCGCCTTCGTATTGGGCAGCATCTACAAAACATGACTCTGCCTCGTGCGCATGTGCGTACCGCAAAAGCGCAGAGGCGCGAGCCGTCCTCCTGCCAGTGTTGAAAGTCGGATGCACGTTCCTCGGAATTGGGGAGACCTTAATAGCCTGCCTCACACTATCCGAAAGCTGAACGTTCCTATCCCTTAACGTCTTCGGATTGATCCCGACCTTAGCCAGGATCCGTCTTCCCGCCTCTGTAGACAAGAGTCTAGCAGTTTGTGCGGATTGCTGCGCTTCGATAACTTCCTCTAATGTGTTGTGGACGCCTAGGCTTGCTAGGTTTTCTGTGCTTGTGCGCATTGGGAGTCCTAGGACTCTCTTAATACTTTTCCTGATGAGCGTGTTCAACTTGTTCATTTCGTGTTTCTGCCATCTGTGCATCGGAGTGACATAATTCACATGGCTCATGAGAAACGCGTGGAAAAGCCTGAGGAGATTATCTTCCTTAAGGCCTCCTTTTCTGTTAGAAACCCTTGCAATGAGTCTGATTACTCCTTCAGCATGTCCTCTAAGCTTATCTATAGTACGCCCGTGCTGACCGTTAGCTTCAATGATCATGCCTAGCACCCGGAGAGAACGAACCCTTGGGATATCGCTGCCGGACGACGTTCGCACGCCAATATCAATCTCCTCTGGAGGCCTCCACCCTCTAGGCTTGGGTCCTCTTCTAGTGGGACGATATAGAAGTAACTCCGATTTGTAAGGCGATAGCCGGAGACCCATCCGATTGACGTGTTTTTCTACGCAATGCACCGCCTCTTGCAGTGCGTCTTCAACGTGCTCTGGCGGGTCAGAAGGCCACGGCGGATAATTGACCGCAAATTTGCCTCGCTGAGCTGTTCGCTGTGTATGTCGGATAAATCGGATATTGCGAAGACACAGGCGTCCGAATCGTGCGCTACCAAGTCGGGAGGGTCCACTGGATGACGGGATAGGCACTCCGCATCCTGGTGCAGTCTGCCAGACTTGTAAGTAACGTCAAAGCTGTATTCTTGCAGTTTCAGTGCCCAGCGACCAAGTCGTCCAGTCGGATCTTTGAGGAAAGACAGCCAGCAAAGCGCATGGTGGTCTGTGATGACCGAAAAGGTGCGGCCAAACAAGTATGGTCAAAACTTTCCGACAGCCCAAACTAGTGCGAGGAACTCGCGCTCAGTGATCGAAAATTTGCACTCTGAAGAGGAAAGAAGGCGACTGGCATAGGCGATGACGCAATTGCGTCCTTGTTGCTGCTGGGCGAGAACAGCGCCGATGTCATGTCCACTGGTGTCGGTGCGAAGTTCAGTGGGGGCTGACGGGTCAAAATGGGCCAAGATGGGTGGCGACGTAAGTAACGTCGAGAGCGTGTGAAATGCAGTGGCCTGTTCAGGGCCCCAAGAAAATGGCGTTTCCTTCTTCAAGAGTTCCGTGAGTTAACGGGCAACGTTGGCGAAGTTCTTGACAAAACGTCGAAAATAGGAGCACAAGCCGACAAAGCTCCGTACGTCTTTAGTGGAACGTGGTATAGGGAAGTCTTTGACAACACGAACTTTTGCTGGGTCAGGTTGCACGCGTTCAGCACTCACAAGGTGGCCAAGCACAGTGATTTCGCGGTGGCCAAAACGGCATTTGGCAGAGTTGAGCTGAAGGCCTGCTCGCCTGAAAACTTCAAGAACTGCCGACAATCGGCTAAGGTAACACAGGCAAGTTGACCATTTGTATCCACAGAGGAGGGAGTCCATCCTCCTTGCAAATGTAGCTGGGGCTTTACACAGTCCAAAGGGCATTACCTTGAACTGGTAAAGTCCATCGGGCGTAATAAATGCGGTCATTTCACGGTCTTGATCATCGACGGAGATCTGCCATTAGCCTGACCTCAGGTCGATAGAAGAGAAGTATGCAGAGCCGTGTAGACAGTCGGGAGAGTCATCGATCCGCGGCAAAGGGTAGACGTCCTTGCGCGTTACCTTGTTTGAGTGGCGGTAGTCGACGCAGGAGTGCCAGCTGCCATCTTTCTTCTTCACCAGGACGACCGGTGATGCCCATGGACTGCATGAAGGTTCAACGACGTCCTTGGTGAGCATCTTGTCGACTTCACGCTGTATCACTTCTCGCTCGGCATGGGACACGCGATAGGGACGTCGTCTGATTGGGCTGGCGTCCCCAGTATTGATCTTATGAGTGACCACAGATGTCCCGAAGGACGGTCATTGAAGTCAAAGATGTTACGGTAGGACTTCAATATGCGCCGCATATCGGCTGTCTGTGCAGGAAGGAGGTCAGACGCAATCATCTTGTCGATATCACCGTCAACATGATTGTGCGAGAAAGAGGAAGGGGCAGAGGATAAAGAAGCGTCGGTTACGAATGCAGCAACGGCACACTCATCGATAGATGCAATATGGCCAAGAGTCATGCCGCTTGGGATAAGTTGCGTGCACCAGCTAAAGTCCAGTATGGGTGGAGACGTTTGATTATCTGCAACTCTAATAAGGACGTGAGGCATAGCGACGTTTTTGACGAATAAGGCGTCAACGATCGGTGTCAAGATGTAATCGCCATTGCGAATGGGCGAACAAGACCGCAACTTCACATACATAATGGCTTGAGGAGGTAGACGAACGTAATCCACTGAGCACAAGTGCGGTTGGCGTGTAGTAGGAGCGTCATGGTAGCACGGTAGGTATAACTGAAGCAAGCCGGTTCCACAGTCAATAAGGCCAGAATGGGCAGACAGAAAATCCGTACCGAGAATGAGGTCAAGGGAGCATTTCTCGAGCACGGCAAGTAGTACTCTTGTAGATCGGTCAGCAACACTTACTCGCGTGGAGCACATCCCTAGCACGGGAAACGTTCCGCCATCGGCGACATGAATGAGCGGTACTGTGGGTGGTGTTAGGATCTTCTTAAGGCGGCGACGAAGCTCCGAATTCATCACTGATATCTGAGCCCCAGTATCCACTAGAGCGACAACATGTGCGTCATCCAGTTTAACGTCTATCAGGTTTCGTCTGGTCTGCAGTTTGGTCAGAGGATTTGGTAGGCGGTTCGTCGATGCAGCATCACCTCTGGGATCTGCATCGTCTAATTTTCCCGAGGGAATCGTTCAATCGGTGACGTAGGGCGGTGAAATTGGGGCGAGCGAGATGATTGGCGACGCGACAACGGCGAACGGGACTGGTGACCACGTGGGAATGGCGAACGACGATACGGCATGGGGGGAGCGTCTTCAGCGGTGGTTTGGGTATGCTCGTGGTAGGGCTGAAATCGGCCATGATCCATGTCGGGGTGACGGTTGTTTCCATAGGGTGCCTGATACCAATACCACCGGCTGTTACAATGGCGGGCAACGTGTATAATACGACGGCCGTTAAAGCAAATGGAACGGTCATGAGCAGTCCTCCACTCGGCTGGGTTGCGAGTACGTAAAGGCGGCCTTTGACCTTGGGCGTGCGAAAGTGAGGGACGGCGGCCGATCGGCTGGGAAGGAGCTGCGGCGCACACAGAGTCCAGGCCAGCATTGGCCAGCTCCTGATGAACGATAGGTTGGACTAGTGGCACCATCTGGGAGCTATGATCACAAGTACGGCGGCACTTAGAAGCAGGAGACGCAGCGTCAAGTTCAAGTCGGATGACCTTTTTCACGTGTTCTACGGTGAGTGGCGCCGACGGCTCAGGTACGTCTTCGCAGGACTACGTTTCTGCCGTGTTCGGAAGTCGAGCAAAATTATTGGCAAGCGCTTGCACTCTGGATGATGGCATCGATGGTGTCGCAGTCTTTGCAGATTAGCTGGTTGAAGGCATCATCTGCTATGCCCTTTAACACGTGGCCTACTTTCTCAGACTCCGTCATGCCGTCGTCGGCTTTGCGGCAAAGGGCAAGCACGTCCTGTATATAAGTCAGGTATGACTCTGTCGCTCTCTGCACACGAGATGCCAGCTCCTTCTTTGCTGCTGCCTTTCTACCTGTGGACTTGCCGAAGAGGGAACGCATCTTTTTCTTGCATGCATCCCAACTCCCAAGTTCGTCTTCATTATTCTGAAACCACACCTTCGCGGTTCCCTTGAGATAAAATAATATGTTTGCCAACATGATCGTCTCATCCCATACTTTCACGCTCGTACAGGGGTAGGCAGTCCTCGATGTCGACGTTGTCAGTCGCGCAGAATGTGCCTGGGTCCTTTAGCTGGGCCAGGACGATTGTTGTCGTTGCAGCCGCCTCGGTGGGCGCAGACACCTCTTCCGCCATCGTGGATAAAGCCAAGCGTCGGCCGCTGCGGAGCTCCATTGTACCATTTGGGTACCCCGCACCTCCCACCAAAATGTCTCGGGGATGAGAGTAGCAAAAAGGGATAGGAAAATTATATTTACACGATATATACAGAGAGAGACGGCTACAGGCAAGATGGCAGGACAACAACACGAGCGCTGCCCAGATCGTCGTCTTCACAGTCTTTTTGGCGCATTCTTCCATGCTCGGCATAGCGCGTAACAATACAACACGCTCACTTCGCTTCATTTGATCAGTATCACGTTTGCCCGAGTGCAAGTAGCTCTTGTCTCTGACGTCATCCGATGCGTATGACTGATCGTTTATTCGAAGTTTATCGTGCACAAGAACTACTTTTGCGCCTGCGTCCCTGTCCAAGGCTGCACTTTCCCATAACTTCTTTCGTATCCGCACTGTTTCCTTCGCATAGTCATTAGTTCTCATTACTTATCCGGATTGAAGTTCCCTTTAGCTTTGCGCAGCTTTTCAGGACGGTATCCTTTTCCTTGTAGTCATAAAATTTCAAAATCACAGGCCTTGGTCTATCAGGATTTACTTTGCCAATCCGGTGAATTCTTTCCACTTATGCGACTTCTATGCCAAGAGCATTAGAAAAAAAATGTCATTTACAACCCGTTTATTTAACACTCGTGCAGACTCGTTCGCGCTTTCAGCAAGACCAAACACCACAAGATTATTTTGTCTGCTTCTATTTTCATAATCGATTAAATTTTCTGATTGTTTTCCTACTGTGGTCTCCAATTTATCTATTCTATTTTTCATTTCGTCGAACATGGCTAGCACACTTTGCATCTTATCAGTTTTAGCATTCACTTCTGCAATTTCTTTCCTGACATCATCCATCTTGCGATCCAATGCATTTTGATTTCCTAGAATATCCTTCAAGATTTCAGCAGTTTTTGGGCCTGGATTTTCCTTAATATCCCCGGCCATCAGCAGCAACAGCAGTATTGACCAGCAATCCACCAAAATAGCACAAAATCTACGAGGGCATGGCAGGACTAACAAGCATCTATTATCACTACGATAACTAGAGCAGTAACTAGCCTGCAACAGCAGTAACGGCGTTTTAGGCATCATGCTTGCAGCCATGTGCCATGCCCTCTGAAGCGGATGTTCTCGCGTTGTTCCTTTTGTAGACTGGTCGCTGGTGACGTCACACCCGTGGCGGCAAGTCCGAAAAATGCGGACTCCAAGCTTGCATTTCTACAAGGTTGCGCATCGACGACGAAAAAGAGGCATCCATCGTCCCTCTCCGACATTCCGACGAGGAACCACGGCAGCATCTGCAACAGCAGTAACGGCGTTTTAGGCATCATGCTTGTCAGCCAAGTGCCATGCCCTCTATATATTACGCAATAGTGAATACCACAATATTTTCTGCGCCGATTCATGCAGTACAAGCTCGAAGAGATAAAAGAAAAATGAATTCATGGGAAATAAGTGCAACGCTATGATCAGCTTGTGAGGCATGCCTAGTTGGGACATGCGCCTAAGTCAAAGTACACGAGGGGATGGAAACAGTTTTTTTTGTGCCCGTCCACGTTGGGCTCGCTCGTTTTGTGGATATTCGATCATCACAAATAGCAATCGCATTCTTTCTATGCGATCCTCGTTCCGCATTACTGCTCTACAGGGCTGAGGAAATGCCGAAGAACAACACTTATTTTTCATGCTGGTTTACAATCGCAGTGATCGCTGTGTGGGGACCCATCAGCGCCATACAGGCATACGTAGGCATAGCATAATAGGCTTGAAATATTTGAGGACGATGCCGGGGGCTGACGAGAATATTGTAACCCTTGACGCTTAGGTATTTCGGGGTTGCATTGGGCACTCTTGCGTTCAGTTCCTACGCCAAGCGATGAAATAATTAAGGTATTTTCCAACTCACGCTGGCAATCTAGACACCGCTGCTCTTCATCGAGTGTAAAATGATGCGGTTACGTTAGGCACACACAGAACACAAATTTCCGTCTCGTGTTTGCGCAGCTGGGATAAATTTTCTCATACTGTAGTTCTTGCTGCAACCAAAATCTACACAATGGTTCTCCGACGACCTCGTATGAAATGATACCACGTAAAGTTTTTAGAGAACAAGCTGAAACACGTCCAAATAGTTCCGCAGTGCATGATGGCAACACATTTAAGCAGCGCCGCGCCGGCTTGCACAAGCCAGAGTGGAGGAAAGGCTCGCGGCGTGCCGCGCGGCAGACCCCTACACCTCGCGTGACGAAAAATTCTACATGCCCGGAAAATTTCCTAGAGAATATGGGCGTGCATGGTTCCACGCTTTCACTTTCTTATTGTGAAAGGTCCGGCGGAAAGTCGTCTGGTCTGCAGAACTTGTCGCTGGGCGAGGTGGTACATCTCAAGGACAGACTGAAAGGCACAAACGCGTGTAATGTATGGTGAAGAAAAACCCATTCAATTCTGGCAGAGCTGGGTCGCATGCCGGGCTTTCGCATGGATATTTAGGCTTACCACCAGCTAGGGCGCTCCACAAGAATGTGTCACTGGTGAACAAACGCAAATTGATTGTAAAAATACATTAACCCACCTCGTGTGCAATCTTTGGTTCCCAAGGTTTCTTTTTTAAGCGATGTCCCTCAATATGCAAAGTATGATATTACGCGCAACTTAGCCCGTGCACTCCAAACGTTGAACTGCACAAGTACGCTGGCTGAATTTTCATCGCCTCTCATAAATCTGTAGTAATGAAGCCTCGTTGCTGATATCGTTAATCATCAACACTTTGAGCACGCAAAGAGTTCAAAGGCTGCGCTGTTCACGAAAAGAACATCAGCGGAATTTCGCGTTTGAATTTTTTCACGTCACCCTGGACAGTTTTTTTATTTCAAGACTGTGCATAGATGCCTCTGCAAACCATGTAGTTGCCTAACGGGGCTCAAATGGCAGAAATCTCGCGCGAGCAGAAAGGCGTTTCATTAAGTTTTCCTGTCAGAAGGTGCTCGGCTAAACCGCACAGTCCCTTTTTGTTAAGGTCAGCGAGCTCGTTTCAGGGACTTCACTCGTAACTGTGCCAGCCGATTCATGAGCGCCGTCTGCAGTGGCCACTGAGCAGAAGACGCGGGCGACGCTGTCAGCCTATCTTTTCTCTAAAAAGCCATCTTTATAGCCACCGCTCAACCATTCAACTCCCCCGAACAAATCGCGATAGAGCTGAATGAATGTTTACCCTAATGACCTTCTTATCTTTTGTCAGCTCACCCCAGAACGAATCTAATTTATTTTACTGCACCATTCACATATTTCTCTTTCACTAAAGACTCCCATGGTTGGGATATCATTGAACCAACGTTTTTCCTTCCGCCTCGGACGACAGCCCCTCTGCATTTCTTCATTTGAAATCACTCAGTTTATTTTTAACGCCTCTCCTGCAGTCCCTAATGTAGTTATCATATTCTGCAATCTCATTTCACTAAAGCATGTGCGCATGCGGCTTGGTATATTCAGACAAACCCATCTGTCAACTGCAACTTTTTTTACATCCTTATTAATACGCACTTTCACATTTATTTACAGACTATTGCTCTTTATCTTTTGCTAATGTATTAAATGTTTTCCCTAATTTTCGTCAAGAATTGCGCTGTTGCCCTAATATTACGCAATACTCAGTTCAACAATATCTTCTGGCGTTACAAAACAAAAAAACAACAGTGTCAGTCAGAAGCCCATATATCTATAAACGCGCAAGAATTTCTAAGCAATTATGAGATCATGGTGGTGCGCTCGCAAAAATCGCTTGTTCGCAAAAGTTTACATGAATACCGCTATTGATGGTTCGAGAGCGCTATTGATCGTATGCTGCAGTGACCGTCCGCTCTTTCAGACGTCACGGAAAGTTCAACTTCCTCATAATCCTCAGCCTATAATTATGTCCATGGTAGGAAGAAGGCTTCTACTAGTGATCTTCAATTATACCCGCCTTTTGCTAGCTAATTCCCAGCTGTGCCTGCACATTTCCTAATTTCATCACCCCACCTAATTTTATGCTATCTTCGACTGCGCATCCCTTCCCCCCTTGGAGCCCATTCTGTAACTCTAATGGTCCACCGGTTATCTGTCCGATGCCAAACAATTTTGGTTTCATCGTTCGTTGCGCTGTCCTTAACTTCTTCTCAAGCTTTCAAATGGCTCATTGAGCGAACACGCCGGCGTCTCTAGCAGGGAAGCGACACCTAAATTCTCTTTGACTGCCACGCCACGTTACGTGCGCGCCTCGACGGAGCAGAGCGACGAAAGGGAACATCTGCTGCCGCGCTGGCGCGCAAGGTGTTGCCTGAGGGGAGAGGGCATCGACGCGATGCCACGTCACCGTCGCTCTCGGAAGCCTGTGTTATCCGTGCGTTCATTGTCCGCGCAAGCTCTCACCTGCGTCCTAAGTTGCCCTCGGTAACCGCTTTAAAGAAATTAATGTATAAATACATATTAAATTGTAAAGGAAAACATTGGCGGTATTGAGTGTTGAACCTACGACCCCACGCTCAGAAGCCGAGTGTCTTACCCACTGGGCTAAACGAATGCTTTTTTTTTTTGTACATGGTACTTGTTACAGTGAATGAAATGATGCATGTACAGGAACTATTTAGCACCAAGTGGCCATTAGTAACCACATGTCAACGAGCCGTACAAGAAAGAAAACGTCACTCAAAGGAGCAGCTTTCATCACAGCAAAAACTTGAAAGATGAGGTTATACACCTAATGAAAAGTGGATACCAATACGGCTGACATTCTTCTAGGTGGTAAATGTCCTTTGGGTGCGTAATCATTTGAGCGAAATGCGATCTCGAGGAAATTGTTCTTTCTTCAGTTCGGTCTTGCATACGAGTCTTCTACAGGCTATGCAGGCCTATCAGTAAAAACATCGAATGGTAGATCGTCACACGGAGCAACAAGATATCGGATACTGTGGGAATTTAAGTCAAAGTATTTTTCAAATTTCTGCGGAGGACATACCAAAAAAATGGCGTCTTTACAATCAATAAAACAGTGTTCAGTGGTTTCGGCACGTCACAAAGGCGACAGGTAATTGACGAAACGAAAACATTCTTTTTCTGAAGCCGTATTCTAACGGGCAAGGTTTCAGTGTGTAATTTGTAAAGACATTTGTACAAGGGGGAACTGGTATTTTGCGCACTCTTGCAAGTTCATCATGTCCTGGTAATGTGATGTATACTGATCGATAAAATGGCGGCGGTAACAACATCGATATTCATCATCATGACCATCATGAGCCTATATTTATGTCCACTAGAAGACAAAGGCCTCTCCCTGCGATCTCCAATTACCCCGTCTTGCGCTAGCTGATTCCAACTTGCGCCTGCCAATTTCCTAACTTCATCACCCTACCTAGTTTACTGCCGTCCTCGACTGAGCTTTGCTTCTCCTTGTATCCATTCTGTAACTCTAATGGTATACCAGTTATCCATTCTACGCATTACATGGCCTGCCCACCTCCATTTTTCCCATTTTGTCAACTAGAATATCGGCTATACCAGTTTGCTCTCTGATGCACATCGGTCTCTTCCTGTCTCTTAACGTTAGGCCTAACATTTTTCGTTCTATCCTTCTTTGTGCGGGCCTTAACTTGTTCTCGAGCTTTTCGTTAAGCTCCAAGTTGCTGTCCCATAGGTTAGCACGGGTAGAATGCAATGATTGTACACTTTTCTTTTCAGCGACAGTGGTAAGCTCCCAGTCAGGATTTGGTAATGCCAGCCGTTTGCACTCCAACCCAATTTTAATCTTTTGTAAATTTCCTTCTCATGATCAGGGTCCCCTGCCAGTAATTGACCTAGATAAACGTACTCCTTTACAGATGCTAGAGGCTGACTGGCGATCCTGAATCTTTGTAATCATTTTTTCGTGACACAGTGAACAAATAATCTTTAGAAAAAACCAAAGCCCCTTTCTTAAAGAAAGGCGGTTGAACGCGAAGCTTTCGCCCATGCAAACTGAATCAAAGTCCAAAGCCAACGATCACGCAACGAACCCAAGATATGCTGAGCGACCCGATGCGATGCATATGTGATATGATTGCTTGTTTACGATTGTATTATTTGAACGTTGACGTAGAATGAAGGCACATTTCGTCCAGTTGCATAGCCTTTATTTTAGATCGTGCAGCCGTTATTTACACGCACACACACACACACTTTCACGGACTGCATGCCGTTGCTGGTAGACGAGATCGGCCTTAAGGGTACGATCGAGCTCGCGATTACGTTCGCGTACGGCAGCTTCTTCTGCCGTGCGCAGCACCCTCGGTGTACCCATGGTGACGGCGAGGAATGCATTGCGTGAACGTGGCGTTGCAGTTCCGGTGGTTCTTATCGGTACATCTGGGAGTGTAAACTGTATTGTTCTACGATTGTGTGCGCAGATTTTTCTATTGTGTGCGCAGATGCGCAGATAGTTCCATTGTGTTAAGTTGGCTTTCTTGCAGTGCGTTTTCGGCACTCATGGAGGAATCAGCGAGACATAGAAACGTTCGCTTTAAAACGAAGTCAGAAAAGAAATAGAAAAATAAACCTGACTCATAAACCCTCATAAACAAGGTCTATATATTAAATTTGAGGATACCACCAATTCTGGCAGGACGTGAACCAGGTTAACCTGCAAGCAGGCTGGTAATACCGGATGAGAGCTATCCCCAAAAAAAGAGAAAGCGTGGGACTAACTAAAGCACATACAAATGCACCAACCCTAACCATCCAGCACTCACTGGTCGAAAAATGTCGCGTCTCATAGGTTCAAAACTGGAAGACCATATAAATTTTGGAAAAATCCTGTGAAAATTTTGAATGTAAAGACTTGCGCAGTGAAGAACCTGAAATACATAGAACGCTTCGGTTGCTAATAGCTGTTGCAGGTTTCTCCTCTTCCAAATATTGAAAGTCGGTGCGGGACAAAGGTATTTGAGTAGCGCTTAAGCGCTGGAACGCGTTCTAAGCGTGGACTTAACTTTTAGGCATGTAGTGGAACTCCTAGATATTTGGGTGGGATACAAGACCACTCAATGCCAGCATGGCCCAATATCCAGACCATAGCCTTGATCTCTTAGGACTATTGATCTGCGCACCGGAGACAGTTCCAAACTCTTCTATGACAGAAATAGTTTCATCGATGCTGGGCTTGTCTTTGCAGAAGAGTCAGATATCATCAGCGTATGCTAACACTTTTACCTCATTACCTAGAATAATAAAACCACGAACATTGCTTCAGTTCAAAATGCTCAAACAGAGTGGGTCTACGTAAAAAGCAAAGAGGAGCGGGGACATGGGACATCCATGTTTCACGGAAGAATGGATGTGGACGGGATTTGAGACGCTACCATTGACAACGAAGCTAGTTGTACAATGACTAACAAAGTCGAACGCCTTTACGCACTGTGGATTAGAGCACTGCACGGGCCGATTTTTTTTGGGTGGCCCGTGCAGTGCTCTTGGGTGGACTTTTTACGTTGGGCGGCCCGCCCGAGCCCGATCAAAACTTTTATGGCGAGACCCGGGCCCCGCCCGGGCCCGGAAATAATCTACGTTACCCGCCCGGCCCGGCCCGCCACCCCTTTACCTTAGGCCCGAGCCCGGCCCGAGCCCGACTCGAAACCGGTCCGAACCCGGCCCGAGACCGAAAAATAATGTTTTTCAGAGTTGAGACGCCCGAGAATAACTCTCTGCACGATACATGCACACCACCAGAAAGCCCGAGCCCGGCCCGGGCCCGCGTCAAAAAACCCGAGCCCGGCCCGGGCCCGGGTCAAAAAGCACACGCCGTGCCCGAGCCCGGCCCGAGCCCGTGAAAAAACTGTTCTACCCGGCCCGGCCCGGGCTTTCGGGTAAGCCCGAGCCCGTGCAGTGCTCTACTGTGGATCCCACATTGGCGTGTTCTAGAATAGAAAACTGTGGAGTGCCGTCAAGATGAAGTCGAAGTGGCGCGAGTACCGGAGGAGAAGAAGAGAACGAAGAAGTTCTATAAAATGGAGGAACGGCTTTATCTGTCTCCGTTGAGTTCTTTACATTTTGGCGCAGTCGCAGAGGATTACAACTAGTGCGCGTTGAGAAGACTCGCCGAAAGGGAAGATGGACACGCCGGGTAGCTACCGTCCAAGTGACAAGAGCGACGCTGACTCGGGCGGGTCTTCTACATCGATCGAGCCGCTCGTCGACGTCACCAGCAAGGCAAGCTCACGCGAGTGTCCCTTGACAGAGAGGGGTACGGCTGAATTTCGCACTTTGATGCACCATGACGAGAACTACTGTCAGATACCGTCCAATGAGTCACCTTCTGGACAGAATACCATATCTATTACGATTAACTTATTGCAGATGCAGTCAAAGCAGGTTGAGAAACAGTCACAGCTCTTGAACATAATGAGCCAGGCGGCATTACACAGAGCCGTGCCAAAGGGTGATGCCATAAAGCCGGACCATTTTGATGGTATGTCAATGGCTGCCACTACGTGGATTGGCTTTTATGAATACGCCTGCGAACAAAATCGATGGGATTCGGACGATGACAAGATAAGAAACCTCAGGCCATTTTTGCCGGGAATTGCAAAAAAGTGGTTCGACAAGAGAATCTTAGACCACCTTAGGGACACGTGGAGTGAATTGAAACAGAGCTTCCTGACATCCTTTGAAATTAACCGGTTAGAACGGTGGAACAATGCCATTTTGTTTAGACACAAAGTCGAAAGCCTTCAAGAATACTTTTATGAAAAGCGAAGGCTACTCCTGCTCGCTGACGCAAACCTTCCTGATACATAAATTGCGCCACTGATTATGCTAGGCATGAGCAGACTGTCAGAAACAGCTGCTGGTCAAATCTCCTAAGACCGTTGAGGATCTCTTCCTAGCCCTGAACAACATTGTTGTACACACCCTTGCGCATGCCGACCGACATCCAACTACGCGGAAGAAAGCCGAAAATGGCGGTCAAGTGGACGCCAACAGTATAGTAACCCGAAACAGATGAACGCAGAAGCGAAAGAGAGATCACTTGGAGTGACGGGATGGAAAGCCAAGTAAAGTATAAGGACTGTGCATCTGTGCCATACAACGATAGAGCTGCTGCATATTTATTGAAGACTAACATTCTTCATGCCGAAATGAAAATTAATGGCAGAGGCACGCATGTGCTAGTGGAGACAGGAGCATCTGTGAGTCTCATAAATGAGGTCCTGGCAGACAAAAGGGAAATCCGACAAGATAAAGCAGTGGAGGTACAAGGTTACAACGGCAGCAGAAGACTTCTGCATTACTGCACAACAGTGCTTGTTGAATACCAGAATCGGATAATCGAGGTTAAGGCACTTGTAATGAATGACGTGAATTTTTCTTTCATACTGTCAAGGCCGGACATGACGTGCTTTAAGTTAAACATATTTGGAAAGATGAATTAACTATCGACTCAATTTTAGAAGAAAACTTCTTGGCACAAGAAACGCAGGTTAAGATGGTCCGAAACGCAGACGAGATACTGACAAAGTATCCTGAGCTCATCTGCATTGGAGTGCACCCTCCTGCGACTTCTTTCCTGGAAGTTCCGTTCAAGCTGCGAGACACAAATGTAGTCCGCAAGAAGCCCTATCCGCTACCTCACAAAAAGAAAGTATGGCTCAAAAACGAACTGCAACAAATTATAGATGCTAATATCACCAGGCCCTCGACATCCCCGTTTGCATCACCTATAACAACAGTGCCTAAGGAGGACGGTACTTTCAGGTTGTGCACGAACTACCGAATGATAAACTGACAGGCTGACTTGTTTCCGTTTACTATGCCACGGATCGATGACAGAATTAATGAAACTGGAGGATGTGAGTGGTTTTCGCGAATCGATCACTGCAAAGGTTATTGGCAAGTTCCTCTACAAGAAGAATACAAGAAGTTTACAGCTTTTGTTACACCTTTCGATGTGTACGAATACAACAGGCTCCCATTTGGCTGGAAGAACCCGGACGCCTGGTTTCAAAAAAATGATGAACAATTTTCTATCTGCTTTAACTGAACGGTTTTGTAACGTTTACGTGGATGACATAATTGTGTACTCTAAAACAGAGGACCAGCACGCAAAGAATTTATCGCAGGTTTTGGAAGCACTTAGTAAAGCCAAGTTGAAGATCAATGTCAGAAAAAGCGAGTTCTTCAAGTGGTCTGTGGTATTTCTGGGCAGAGTGTTTGACGGCCACACGAAAAGCACCAAAGCAGAGTCTGTCGAGAGGATAAAGACATTGCCTCGGCCGTACGTTTGCATTCATTGCGAGTTTTTCTAGGCCTGTCTGGACACTTTCGAGCCTTCATACGCCACCATGACGAAGTGCTTGACATCTCTTACACAGAAAGGTGCACCGTTTGTTTTGAGTGAAAATTGCGAACAAACATATCAAGCACTTGTCAACATCATATCTTCAGATCCGGTCTTGATACTTCCGGACTTCGAAAAACCTTTCGAGCTCTGCACGGACGCATCACTTTATGGAACTGGGGCTGTCCTCTACCGACGGGATGACCCACAGTCACCAGCGCGCCAACTCAAGCCTCATACACATTTACGAAAGCGCAAGAAAACTACGCTACTACGGAAAAGGAAGCACTTGCAGTGGTAATGGCTGTAAGGTATTTCCGAACGTATCTTGAAGGTCGACAGTTCAAGCTGTTTACGGACATCAAAGCACTTACCTATCTTTTCAATCTCTCGCAACCTAAAGGCAGAATTGCGACGTGGATCAACGAACTCCAGCAATTCACATTTGAAGTGACCCACAGACCAGGGGACAAGCTACCAGAAGCTGATGCAATATCGAGGCTGCATATTTCATCAGCAGCAAATACTGAAAAAGTGTGCGCCAGCGACATCTGGGAGGGAACAGAGGAAATTCGACCACAGGGGGAGAAGTTTTACGTGCCAGATACATGCCGGCCAAGAATCTTGCGACTTTACCACGACAGCGCCAAATCGGGTGGACATGACGGATTCTCAAAGACGTTCAGGAAGATAAACCAGCGCTTTACCCCGGAAAGTATGAAAGAAGACGTACATGAATATGTCTGAACTTGCCACCTATGTCAAATGGCTAAAGCCAAATACAAACCTAGAGGAAACGAAGTGGTCATTCCCAAGTATTCGAGCGTACGATTTGAAGTTGTCCACCTCGACTTCGCTGAAGTCAAAAAGAAGGAGGAAGGCGTGCGGAGGACACAGGCTTTCCTTGTCGCCATTGACGAGTGTACAAGAATGGCAGCAGCTAAATGTTGAAAGGAGGATGCCAACTAGGTAATTGCCCTAATGGAACGCGTCATCTTCAAGACAACTGAAGTATTGGTCTGTGATAATGGACCTGCTTTCCATAGCGAAAAGCTCAGAAGATGGGCCGAACAGAGAGGCATCACTCTAAGGTTTTCGACTCCGTACCATCCGGAAGGCAACGTACTCGCAGAAAGGTTAATTCGCGACCTCAAGAAGTATTTGGATTTATACCCTACCTTCCCTGGTGGATGGAAATGCGCCTTGGAAGCTGCAGTGACTCATCACAATAACACCTACACGGAGGGGTTGGGCTGCAGCCCACACTTTTGTGCAAATGGAACAAGTCCTTGGCTTCCTGCAGATCCTCAGTTAGGAATCGCCGGCCGCGTTATTCTTCTAGAGGCCCCCAAGACAGCCTAACAGCAAATGAAATATAAATTTGGAATGAAGAGTCTTCGACAATAGACACTACCATAAGTTGCCTGTGGTTGAACCTGGGAGTTTTATACTGGTCAAGAAAGGACTGAGCGGCTCCAAGTGCCAATTTAGTGGTCCATACATGGTCACCATAACCGCAAACCAGCAAGGAATCCTCAAGTCAGTGTACTACGAGACTCCGGCAAAGAGGATCGAAGTTAGCTCCGTTGCGAACATCATCCCGTACCATCCCAGGAGGGATGGAGTCAGAGGCCCCGGAGAATGTGGAGTGCCGTCAAGACGAAGTCAAAGTGGCGCCAGTACCGGAGGAGAAGAAGAAGAGAAAGAAGTTCAATAAAATGTAGGAAGGGCTTTATCCGTCTCCGTTGAGTTCTTTACAACAACACCGGCTTGGCACCGGAGACAGTACCAAACTCTTCTATGACAAAATAGTTTTATCGATGCTGGGCTTGTCTATGCAGAAGAGTCCAATATCATCAGCGTATGCTAACACTTTGACCTCATTACCAAGAATAATAAAACTACAAACATTGCTTCAGTTCAAAATGCTCAAACAGAGTGGGTCTACGTAAAAAGCGAAGAGGAGCGGGGACATAGGACATCATGTTTCACGGAAGAATGAATGTGGACGGAATTTTAGACGCTACCATTGACAACGAAGCTAGTTGTACAATGACTAACAAAGTCGAACGCCATTACGCACTGTGGATCCCACATTGGCGTGTTCTAGAATAGAAAACCAACGCCTCCTAGATAGCAGGCCTGTGCACTCTGCTTTGTGACATCATGCTACATGGACCGAAACTTCATTCTTTCATATTTTGTCGTTTCTTTCTTCGGTCCCTCGTTACTTGGGAGAGCTTGCCTAATTGAATTGTCGCCTTAGCGCCTTGCTTCCTAATTCAATCGGTTCTTCTTAAGCCAGTCTAGTTACCGCTTCCGTCATCACGTCTATGTTATCACCTTCCTGTTCTAAAGCTGCATGTTTGTATGCGAGCACCAGCCTGAATTCATCTACTTTTATCTTGTCTGTGGGCTGGCCTGTTTCCTCTTGCCTAATTTTGCTCCTTTTCTCTTAAAATTAAGAGCAATCCTTGACCTCACTGACCTATGCGAACTACCCATTTAGCCTGCCTAACACATTTACATCCAGCACTCTGCTGGGGTCCGCACAGAATATGAAATATATCACATTTCCTGCTTCCTGGCCACTTCCTGTGATTGCGCGTCCGAAATAAGGTAATAGTTATTCGGCATAAAGTTCTTTCCACGAATTCAACCAACTTGTCTTCTATACTATTGCTAAAGTCTATGCATTAGTTTCTAAATACCTGTTGCCCAGCCTGCTGTTCCCCCACTTTCACATTAAAGTAGCCCATGAGTACACTATTGTGAGTTTGCACGTATCTCACTGCTAATCCAACATCCCCATAAAATTGTTCTATTTCTTCATCATCATCACTGGACGTTGGAGCATAGGCTTCTACTACCTTTCATTTATATCTCCTATTGAGCATTACTATGACGACTGCTACCCTTTCAATAACGCTGTAGAATTCATCAATGTTACCCGTTTATCTCCTTGTAGATTAGAAATCCTACCCCGTATTTTCTCTTATTTGGAAGACCTCTGTAGCAGAAGACGTGGTCATTAGATCAGCATTGTATCAGCCTCACCAGTTCTTCTCACCTCACTAAGGCCAATAATATCCCAGGCAATGCCTGATAATTCCTCAGTGAGTCCTGCTAAGCTAGCCTCACTCGAGAGGTTTCGCGTGCTAAACGTTGCCAGGTTCAGTTTCCAGTAGTGGCTTGATCTTATACAGAAATTCTTAATACCCTCTGCCGCGTCGGAGGTATGACCGCCTCATTAGTAAGGTGCTCCGCAGGCATGAGCGAAGCGATGGTGAAATTCTGCACAAGGCAGGCCAAAGCCAGTTCTGGTGAGGGAGGTTCCTGGGTGCTCAGGATAGCCTGAAAATTTTTGACTTAATATCTTTGTAAATATTCACTGGAAATGTGTTTGCCACCGTAGCCTGTGGTGACGCCGTATCACTCGCCCATGCTTTTAAGTTTCCTTGTAGAGTTGATAATTTAAATCACTTTGCTCAAGTACTTTGCTGCACACACTGCTAAGTCTCGACCCATTCTGTCTATTCGGGCACCCATGCTGATTCTTTAAACACGCCCCCGTTCAAAACGAAGAGCTGGCGTACGGCAAACGCGGCAAAGCGCTCGTGGCTCCTCGCAGCTATTGCTGTAAACCGTTCTGAAGCAGCGCAGTACAGCTCACGTCAAAATGATCCAGCTGTGACAGCAAAAGTCACCCAGGCACCCCCTTCGCGACTACACTCTGCGCAGTGTGCGTGGCGACAAGCTTCGGCAATCGGTATTCGTTGGAGGAAAGAATACATGACAATCGAAATTCTCGCCTACTTTTTTTATTGTTGCATTGCATGGGTAGACTTGTTTTGAAACTTCTATAACTATCGCTATAATTTTTTTTCTGCCTGACACGTTATGTATTGTGGTGAAGAAATGTTTCATGTATGTTTCATTGTTTGTAGCCTGCCACTGTAATGTCTTTCTGGCCTCTGTGGGTAGCAAACAAATAAATAAATAAATAGGTGCATATCGTTTGCCGTACATATGGCTTCGAAACGCGTTGCTTCTCGGAGAACATTCCGACTTGGCCACATACGTTGCTTCTGTGCACAACATCGCGTATATGCGCGCACCTTTATTGCAATAAGGTGCGCGCCTCGGACAGCATGTAGAGCACCCGTCTCTGCTACGGGAGGTAGGTGGGTTCGATTCCTACCACCACCAGGCACCCACTGGTTCAAATGGGCACAAGTGCAGCCCGGCCTGCCTTTCTGCTTCCTTCACGGGTTATACGCATGGGAAAGAAGCCTGCGCCCTAAATTTCCGTTGAAACCCTCGTGAGCACAAAACGAGTGATGTTTGGGCTGCTCCCATGTGGCGACCATTTACCATGTGGCGCCCCAAATGCACCTATTGAGGTGAGGACGCCTTCGGGTTGGAGGCAAAAACCCATTTCCAAGCGTTGAGGTCTTATAATGGCCCAGCACCACGCCGGGAGCGCGCTTGTACCTATGTTACCGGTAGGTACCTGGCGGCAGCACTTGCCTTTCACAGCTGTGGCGGATGCTCTTCAACAAGGCCGTCTGTGTTTGGACAAGATGCGCCGAGAAACAACTCGTGAAATCTCTAGTGGGCCCTCTTTCGAGATGTGCACCGCCACGAGAGCCGAGCACCAGACCAGCGAACATCTCTACTCATTAGAAAAAGACGGTGGTTTCCCTCATCTTATCCTCTCGTTGGGTTCTCACAAACGCCGACGGTGTTACTTCGGTTTAATCTGGCGCATCATCGAAGAGCCACTACGCCTGTGACACGGCTGCCGGTGTTCCTCATCGCACCAGCTTTGTGGCACGCTTGGTATTTGCCGGGACATCATTCCTGCCCTACAGCAGCATTTAGCTCGTGTGCTGCGTCATGCCCTATCGCTTCCGCGTATTGTTAGAAGCAAGAAGATTATATTAAAAACATATACTTTCAACCTCCTTGGTTAAAACCCATGTGAGGAGCATGAGCGCAGCGCTAAACCTTACTATCGCTTTAATTGCTCCGCCTCCGGGTGAAACTTGCAATGTTTTATTTTATTGAAGCCAAACTTTCACGCACAGAACAAACTCATAACGAATCAGTTTCTGCGTAGCCATCTGTACTGACACTGTAATTGTCCCGCTGGCCGGCTCTGTTCACTACGCGATTACGCATTGAAATTACAAGCGGTGCCTAAATGTCATCTAGCAGGGAAGAAGTTTGGGCGTGTTGGTAGTTCAATCGTAAATTGGGATACATAGCGCTAGAACGACACAAGGACGAAGAACAACACAGGACGAGCGCTCGTCCTGTGTTCTTCCTCCTAGTGTCGTTCTAGCGCTATGTATTCCAGTATAAATGTCCTAACCGGCTACGCCTTTAAGCACTTAAGTCCTTTATTTAAACGAAACTTTTTATGCCTTCTTTCTCTGGGTTTGATTCATGTGCTCGGTCGGTCTCTCGCCGAAAAAGGGGGGGCCAGTCCTAAACTGGGCTGATCACGGAGATAGCGTAATCCGCGGTCGCGTGGGTCACATGGTGGGGTGTCGGCGTACTGTAGATTTGCTGGGCCACGTAATCGCCATGCTGCAAAACACGTTGCAGAAGATGAACAGTTATATGAGATTTGATCGACCGCTTCAAAAAGCTTTGTTTAACACTGATTCCAGCACTTGCATTGAATCTACATACGTTTTCTGTCCCTCCATTAGTAATACTTGATGCGGATTTCCCATGCACAGGGCAGCCAGCTGCACATTACAGTGGCTGACTTTCCTGTCTGTCTCTTGTAATGTCTTTCTCTGATCATGTCTGCTTCCAACATTTTTTCGGTCGGATATTGAGCGTTGAACCAGGTTCAAGCAGCCTGGCAACTCTTGCGCTAGCTACATCAGAAATCAAACGTGGAAAAATAAGAAAGCTTTCATAATTTTTCTATAATTGATACCGACTCCTGTGTGTACAACTCTTCACATAGAAGAAAAAGAAAATTTCCAAAGGTGGTTGAAGCCGGACCCTGAATGACTTGTAATGGTGACGTGTGTTTTCAAGTGCGGCTCATCACGCAACAGTATCAACTGGCAGCAGGAATGCGTGGTTCGAAGGGAGGAAAGCTGCTGAGTGCCTTTTTCTTACTTTTCTTCTGAACCCCGCTAGGCACTCAATGTGGGTAATACCGAAATAATGTCTTGTGTGCACGAGGTGTCTTCAGCACGCCGTTCACCTTTTCGTCGATTATTTCTCAACCAGAGGCTTAGACAAGGGGAAATATAGACCTCTTTTAAATGCATGCCCGACAGCGTTTTCGCACCCAGAAGAATAACTCCGATGGCAGAACGCCAGTTGCGTGCACTCTTCACATTGTCCGACAACGTTCTTGCGGTGGCCTTGCCGTTATCAAAGGCGTCTTTGCTGCCCCAGCATTTGGTGCAGACCTTGTAGCCTAGAGAATCCTACGAATGCCTATCGAAGCTTTACTTGTTGCGCTGTCTTGAAACAAGTTTAGTTTGTTAGCATATTTTTATCTCTTCGCAGTAGCTCCATTGACTGCAATCTAATGGGAGTAAAATCATACTTCACGTGTTAGATGAAATCCTTCTTGGCAGAAATATCTAGAGGGTTAAAAAGCACTTCGCTCAGTCTAAGGTGCTTTTCCAAGGTTTCAGGCCCATTGATCAAAACATCGCATTATCTTTCTGCGCGTATATCCAGACGGAAGAATGCCTGTAGTTGTAACCACATGTCATAATGAAATATCTATTGTACGTAATCTTCCGATAAAAGTAATAGTAATTAATGAGAATTTACTCATCAATTTCTCGGAGTCGATAGGTTGAAAGTTGCAAGTGCAGAAGACAAGTTAGGTGAGTACTCATATCATGATAAGGTGGAAACTTGGGCGAGTTGGTGATTCAATATTGACATGTATGCACAGCGCATACATGCGCATATCATGTTCTAGTGCTAGAAACATTATGCGTAGAACCAGTTTCGAAAAATACGTTCTGAACCCGCGGCGTGAAGTGCACTGCTTTTGCAGGTAACAGACTTACATATAGCATTTGGCGCACAGTGAAACTTTTCTGGAACAGCAATGGATGCATCTCCCAGTCAAGAAAATGCAAGCTTCATCTGAGGGAAGTGCCCTAAACCTCAGTGATGTACCTTTATCCGAGGAATACCAACGTGTTCTGCGACGAGGCTCCAAGTTTTCGTTTGAGCACTTGTGCTGTGTCTCTCTTTCTTCGTCTCGCAGAGAAAGTGATAAAGTGACTTAAATCAACACCACCTAGATAGCACAAGGTCTACGCACTCCGATCCAAGATGTCATGCTACCTGGCCCGACTGCCATAGAATCTAATGGGGATGCTCCCGCGTAAGCAACAGTGATTTTGACGTCACCGCTTTCGTCACGCCAGCCTTGGCAATGGAAATTTTGGGCCAGGTAGCATGACGTCATAGATCGGAGTGTGTAGGCCTGTGCTTAACTAGCAACTAGCCCACCTTTCCATCCTATTGCAACGCTATATTAGGCGCAACGTTGTCGGCTTTTTCATGGCCCACCTTTTCTTGGTCTGACGGGCACAAAGAGTAGTCGAAGATATTCATTTTTATGAAAAGCGCGTGTGGGAAAAAGACGACATAAGAAAATATAGGGCAAAGAAAGGTCTAGCCACGCATCGTATCGCTGACGACATGTTTATTTAAAGTCTGTAATGCTCATTCTGAGATTTGCGTCGCTTTGGCTATAGACGACATACACTGTCTTCGCTATCGGCACATTTTGCTATTTCACTTGATTGGCGAGGTTGTATTGACGGTATTGCGAAGACTGTGACGACGACAGAGTGACAATGGTGTAATGACAAAGAAAGAGTGGCATCCATGGAACGACGAAGGCTGTATGACGACGACGGCCACCATGAGATGATTTTGATGTGGTGAAAATGGTATAACGACTACGGCATGAGATAACGACAACCGCATGACAAAGCTGAAATGAGGAATCAAGTCGATGGAGCGATGAAGGCGGTATGACAACGACGGCATGCTGATAGTGGGGCGGCATTTTTGGAGTGGGGACGATGGAAACCGACAGTGGGACGACGACGAAGGCATGACGAGAGTCGGATGGCGAAGTCAGAATGACCGAGATGAAACAACCGTGACCGAGTCACGACTACAATATGACGTCGAATGTATGAACACTGTGTAACGACAATGACCAGTGGGCACGCCAGCTGGTCATCCGCCAGAGCCGTGACCAACCCATTCATGTTGTTCACGCAGATTCTTCTATCCGCTGCGACAGCGATGGCCGCCGCCCTTCAAGATACGACCGGCAACGACACCCCTGCACTGTCTCTCATACACAGTGGAGACTGCGCTAACGGACCACTGCCACAGCTGGATTCTTGGGCAAGCCTTCACCGGAAACCAGAGCACTCAACTTCCGTTCCACCCGACTACTTAAACACCCTCCTTCCCCGGGATACTTTCAGTGGGCACGCCAGCTGGTCATCCGTCAGAGCCATGATCAACCCGTTCATGTTGTTCACGCAGGTTAATAACACGTACTCCTCTGTCAAAACCTCCCACCGTTGGCGTGCCCTTCCAGCGTTAGTTCTGTATGCATGTTCGTTAAAAAAATTTGGTCTCGTTGCTGCTGCTCAGTGGGGATATTGAATCTAATCCTGGACCCACTACTGAACAGTTGCTGAGGGAAATTCTTCATGGACAAAAGAGTATGCAGAAGCGATTAAACACCATTGAGTCTAAACTTGAGAGTGCGGAAGCCATAGCAGCCAAATATGCGGAACTCGGAGCACACTTCGAGAACATGCAGCGAACAATACAAAATCTTGCAAAGAAACTAATAGATTTAGAAGATAGGAGCAGGCGAAACAACCTATTAGTCTTCGGCTTCAAAGAAGATGCAAACGAAACACCGGATTCGCTATTGACCACATTAAAAGAATAATTATTTTTAGAGCGCTTAGGTGTTCTAGTATCTTCCGTTGAAAGACTGCACAGGATGGGCCGTAAGCAGGCAAAGAAGCACCGCCCTATCATTCTGAAGTTTATTGACCACTGAGAAAAAACAACCGTGCTGAGTAACTGCCACAAGCTCAAAGGGAAAAATATTTCAAGTTTCGGAAGATTTTTCAGCAGAAACACGGCAGATAAGGAAACACCTTTGGGACAGCACAGCAGACGATAGGAAAGCAGGTGCCAAAGTAAGGCTTCAATACGACAAAATAAAGGTTAACAATCAAACATATCGATGGGACAGCGCTCAGATGAAACGAATACCTGTCACCTTCCGTCAAGAAAACCCTGAAGGACTACACTGACCCTGTTCTTGTGTTAAAAAAGAAAAAAAAATATTTCGGTGTCTAAACATAAATGCTCGGAACATAGTAAACAAAACCGCAGAATTAGAGAGTATCGTAACTGCCCACAAACCCCATGTTCTAATAATAACAGAAACCTGGTTGCATAGTGATATCACCGACTCTGAAATAACACCTCGCGGTTACGGAATCTACAGATATGACAGGGATTCCCGTGGCAGCGGCGTTGCAATTCTTTTACAAGAAACATTGAGTGTTGCAAGACTACCTGATATTACAGGAATTGAATGTGTTGTTATGAAGGTTTTTCTTAACGTGTGCAATCTAATCATAGGAGGGTTCTATCGGCCTCCACATTGCGACACCACCTTCTTTGAAAATCTTAATGAGTTCTTGTGCGCCTATAAGAATAAGCGCTGCAGTATGCTACTTGCGGGCGATCTTAATGCTCCTTCTGTGAACTGGAATAACGATTTCCCTGAGCCCCTCTCAAGTGCTTCTGAGCCTTTCGTAGATATAGTAGTGCTTCACAACCTTTAACAGCTTGTCAAAGAACCTACCCGTATTCAAAACAATACACAATCAATTCTGGACCTTTTCCTAGCAAATACTGTCGTAGTCCGCCGCAACCCACAAATTCAGGTTTTCGAAGGTATATCAGACCACAAAATGGTGTACCTTACGTTGGAAGTGAATTTTGCTCCACAGACTGAAAATCACGACAGAACTGTCCCAGATTTCTCGCGTGCCAGTGATATTGATGTATTGGACGCAGTAGATGGTGCTTTTTCGGAATTTCATGCCATGTGTGAATCAAACGAACATTCTATTGATCATATATGGGGCTACTTCACGTCCCTGGTTCTGAAGCGTATCCGTGATTTTGTACCTGTGAAGGGAAAAGTGCTGCGGACGCGCAATACTTGGGTAACAAAAGAAAAAGTACGAATATAACGGAAGTTGACAAAGGCAAGAAAACAACTTAAGCAACGCCCAACTGTTCCCGCAAGCGATCGGCATCTTGGCTTGCGTACATTATTAGCTGATAAAATAAAAAAAATACTATAAAAAATAACACTAAACATTTTCTTGTCTCATCCCCAGGAAAGTTCTCGCAGCACTTATCGCCAAAAAAGAAAGCTGAACACAAACTCTGTATCGGTGATACCTTTTTAACCGACAATGCCGAAACCGCAGATGCGCTCAACCGATACTCCTGCTCAGTGTTTACGCGTGACGATGGTATCAGCCCACAGTTCTCTAGCTATGAACACCCTCTGCCGATTGGTGATATCAGAATTACTGAGAAGGTGTGTTATCACTTATGCTTCACCTCGACGCTAAAAAATCGCCCGGTGCTGATGGAATCCCGAATGCGTTTCTTTCCCGATACGCCGAATGGTGTTCAAAGTATTTAACCTTAATATTCGAGAAATCACTGTCATGCGCGGAAATACCAACAGACTGGAAGTACGCGAAAATCATCCCCATACCAAAAACGGCAAATCCGTCTCCTGACATCCTACAGGCCAATATCTTTACTCTGCACATGGGCAAAAACCCTCGAACACGTAATTTTCAAACACATCTCCACCTTTCTTAACGACAACGCAATCATTGACGCAAGACAACATGGCTTCCAGCTAGGATTTTCTACCGTAACTCAGCTCGTAGAAACAGTTCACGACTTAGCGACAGCTGTAGATCGACAAAGCCAAATCGACTTAATATTTCTCGATTTTGAAAAAGCATTTGACAGCGTATCTCACTCCAAATTACTGTTTAAACTAAAACCCATTTTAAAGAACGACAACTCAGTTAACTGAATTAAAGCATACCTTTCATTACGGAAACAATGTGCTCAAGTCAACGATGCAGCTTCGACGCCCGCAACTGTAGACTCGGGTATTCCACAGGGATCAGTGTTAGGGCCGCTCTTATTTCTTGTCTTTATCAACGACGTCATCAGTGACATACTCGTCAAGATAAAGCTTTTTGCAGACGACTGCATTTTATACGACGAAATACGGAATTCAAATGATCAGGAAGCTTTAAACACCTCACTGTTTATAATACGAACATGGTGCTCGAAATGGCAGATGACTATCAACCTGAAAAAAGACAGTTGCAATGACCATTACTCGCAAAAAGAATCCCATAACATTTACTTATAGCATTAACAACCTGTCTTTATCTGTCGTGTCTACATACAATACTTGGGAGTAGTAATAACATAAGATATTAGGTGGAATGAACATGTAACATACATTTATAATAAAGCAATGAAGAGACTAGGCTTCTTAAGGCGATCAATAGGAAACGCTGCACCTGAAATAAAACTTTTAGCATATAATATATTCATACGACGCATTATAGAATACGCTGAGATTGTTTGGGATCCGCACACAAGAACCAACATCACTAAAATTGAGAAAGTCCAAAATCAGCTAGGTTTATTTTCGATTCGTACAGCTGGCGCACATCCCCATCATCTCTTCTAGAAGCTGCAGAACTGGAAAACCTCGCAATTAGGCGTTACCGGGACAGAATGAAATTTTTCTTCTTGCTCTATAATAATCAATTAGGAATAGATAAAACATTATATATTCTACTGGCTAGCCACTGCTGCACACGCTCTTATCACAATAAAAAGGTTGGAGATTTTTCCTGCAGGACCAACGCATTTAAAAATTCTTTTTTCCCGCGTACGATTTCCGAATGGAACGCATTACCCGCCACAACTGTTGACTGTCCAACAATTTCATCCTTTCTTTCTGCACTTTGTGAATAAACCATAGCATTCATCCCGTATCTCTACCCGTCAAATCATGATTGTTAAAAGGTTTATCTTGTGTTGTTTCTTATGCCGATTCTTTTTCAGTGTCTGCTATCTTGTTTGATCATATTTCATACTCGTGTTTTGTTTCAAATGCCCACTCCTGCCTAACGCCTGGTAACAAGGCTGGCAGTACTTGTAAAATAAATAAAACGCAATGACGACGATGACGTGACAACGGTACGAGGACAACGGTACGACGAGTTGATGATGATGGCTTGAAGACGACTCTACCACGAAGACTGCGTGACGGCGGTGGCGTTACGACAACGACGTGACGAGTCAGATGACGCAGCCAGAGTGACGATGATGCCACGAACACGGCGGCATCACGATGACGGTATGACAGCGAATGAATGACGACGATAAGGATATGACGAAAATGGAATGAAGACAATGGCGTGACGACGACTACATCACGAAGACTGTATGACGTGACGATAGTCGGATGGCAAAGCTTGAGTGATGACGATACGCCGACCGCGACGGTATCACGGCAACCTTAGGACAACGAATGCATGACGATTATGGTGTTATGAGGTCTGCATGACGAGTCGGATGACAAAGCTGGAATGACGACGATATGCAACGACCACGATGACAGCACGACCACGACTACATTACTATAGTAGCCTAAGTTATTGGACAACTTGGGCCACTGCATGGGAGGGTGTGACGACGGCAACATGCCGAGGGGCAGATCACGATGGTGGAATGAGGACGATGAAAGTACAACAGTGGTACCACCAACTCGAGCACCTAGTGCCCCAAGCTGGTAGAAAACTTAGGCCGCGGGGTCGGCGTAAGATGACAGATTGATAGATAGATGGGCGCAAAAACGCCTGAAGTATGCAAACAATGCTAATTGCATGAAAAATCGCTACTCCGTTGTATTTATATTTCAAATACTTATCGCTTCAGTATCTTGTACCCGTAACATGATAACATTGCAAACTGTTTTTGTTGCCTAGCTCTGTTGTGTGCCTTGGCGCACAATGTGCTTCATTTCTATCGTTCCAAAAGATGTGTGATCTTTATCAGCCTCAATTGTTATTTAGAACTTGTCATGTAAACAACGTATGTCTCTGCTGTCGATTGTACTTGAGTTAAAATATCACGTAAAAATCACTAGAATATTTTATGAACGATCATTTTTAAAACAACAAGGCGTTTTATGAATCTGTATGGCTTCACAGTATTATTTCTTTATTTATTATTTTGTTTAGAATACAACGCATTGTCCGTGGTTCGGGACAAAAGGAGGTGATTAACCGTTTTACGGGGTCCGGCTCGCGCTAAGCGCTACAGCAGCCGTATTAATCTTAAAAAATGAAAAGTATACGGATAGGAAGACAAGTTCTGCCACACAAATTGTCAAAATTACGCAATATCCAGTTGTATAATAACAAAGTGCTATTAGTAACATTTCACACGTTTAGTAAATGTTGTTGGCTTAAATTGTACAGAAATATATAAAACAAAGAGCAAAATAGGCTAAAGTCACAATAACAGATGGTATAGAACACCCATTTAACAATAACCAAACTGAATTGTATATTTTTCTGCATTTTTTTTATAAGTCAGCGAACATGAAATTCGAAACTTTGAGCAGATCCACTTGTTTCGGCCACTTCAGTTATAGCACTCTGCTCATCACATAAATTAATAATTTATAATCTGTTGTTTGTTTTTCATAATTTGTTCGCGCTCTTTATACAAATATGTGCGTTTTATGAAAATCATGACTAGTGTTCCAGCTAAGGAAATGAAGAGAAAAGCCACTGCAGTCTCTCGATACTTCACAATATATGCACATTGACAATTTCATCTTATAAATAAGGCAGAAATGGGGAATTTTATGGTTTGACCTAAAGGCCGACGTATCAACGGGATCTCAGGAGTTGAGTAGTCTAATTGCTTTCCTTTGTAACGCAAAAAGTTGATCCTTATCAGTTTTATTACCCGTTCCCCTCGCCAGCACGCAACAACTGAAATGAGCATGGATGGCACAAAAATATAGTTCCATCTTTAGCCTAGTTGGTAAGAAATAACATAAACGATTAGGCATGCGAAGTGCCGCGACCAGCCTAAGTTAGACTGAAATGTGACGCCTAAAACGAATGATAATCAACAAGGTCAAGTAATGACTGACTGTAATGAAGTTTTACTGCTTAATCTATTGTTTTGTTCTGAGGAGAAAACAACATAAAATTTGTATTTTTTTGAATTTATTTGTAGATTGTTACATGAGACCCATAAATGAAGTTCTCACAACCAGTTTGATGTCGCTTCGAGCTAATCGAAGTCAGCCCCGGACAAGAAGACGCTCGTCTCATCAGCATATATTAATAGCTTTCCTGTAGTAGGAATATAAACAAGATCATTCACATACACTAAAAATATCAGGGTGCTCAAAATAGCAGAGAGCCCCATATTTGATTGGACTTCTGTCAGATTGAACAAGGTGGATAAAAATGTATTGTAGTCGATAGTGTAGATAACTATGGATGAGGCTCTTGCCTTTTCCTCTAAAACCGTACGTTTCGAGCTCACAGAACGAAATATTGTGTTTGATGGAATCAAATGCCTTTTGAAAATCTAAGTAAATTGCAACTGTAAATAACTTTTATTGAATATTTTTCTTGATTCCATCTTGAATTCCCTCTCGTGCCCTTTCTGTCAACTTGCCCTATTGAAATCCGTATTATTATTCCACGATGATACTTTTGGCTAATAAAAATTTAGTAAAGCCTGTGTGTAAGACTCTCTTAGCAACATTAAAGAAACGTGACAGCACAGATATTGGTCTGTAACTACCCATTTCATTGTATTTTCCACCTTTATGAACTGAAGTTACGCGAGCTATTTTTAGCCTATCATGGTAGATAGCTTATGACATCTTTCATTGAAAATAGGGTTTAGTCGTTTTGCTATTCAAACGTAACAGCCCTAATTGGTAAAGCTGCTATGGCATCTTCTCCGGCTGCTGACGTGTTTTCAGGAGACTTTAAAATATACATGATTTCATCTTCATATGCAGGAGGTAAAAATAGCGTGGTGTTACGACGGGACGCACGTACGTCAAACAGCTTCGTTCTGGCCGTACGGGAGGCGTGGACTCAGCTGCTCCAACGCTTATAAAATAATCGCTCAGCCAATTGGCTAAGGAATGACCACGCTATCTTATGCCATTTATCTCTAATTCGAATGGCACATGTGATGCAAGTATGTTTGTCAATTCATGAAATACATGCCATGTCTTGCGGCTGTTTTCGGTAGAACTTCGAACTTGCGCTTGAAAAACACAAATGTAGCTTTCTTCATGTCCATACTTAACCTGTTCCTAAACTTCTTAATTTCTTGCAAAATCTATAGGTCCTATCTCTTTAGAAATTGACAGAATAATTTTTCGTATGTTGTACACGCTGATAGAGGTCGTCTGTACTTCACGGTTTTCGTGATTTCTTGTGCTTAAGTACTGTTATGAGAGGAAATGTGGTATTGTAAGTCTGTTGTAATTTTGAAATAAATATTTCGTAAGATCTAGATGGATTACTCTGAAAACAGCCAATTAAAAATAAGGGTGTGATAAGTATGAGACGATGTGGGCTGCCTTCAATCTCTGCCTTCTTGCAGTCAAAAGTAAAAAAAAAAGTCGCAGATTCGCCTGAGGCGAAGTATCGATTGCGATAGCAAATTAGTGGACAGTTATACGCAGTAAGAAAAGTAGATCTGTCGGCCATATAAACTGGTAAACATAGGCATACTAACTAAATGAACAAGCATGGTGTCAAGTACGCGCGCACAAGTAAACACGAAGATGCCTCATTCGATGTACCGCCGAAACTCGCTGTCAAAACGCTGGACTGCAGCAAGCACGGCTGCAGCAGCGAGCGAATTGACCATTGTGCTGCCTCTCGCATTAACGAAAACTAAGCAGCGAAAACACAGCGCACGGCGGACTGTGTAACCCGTCGTGGATGGCGTTCAAGATACAGCGACCTAGCCGGGCGCGCGCGGCCGGGCCGCCCTTAATAAAAGCCCTCCCTACCCTAACCCCGGAGACTTGCACGCAACGGTGGACGGCATGTTTCCTTCCCGCTTCGCTCCCTTGCGTGCGCGAGACGGAGCCGCGATCGCAGGTTCATCTTCACGCGCTTTCACTCGCAACGGCACGCGGCGCCGATTTTATCGCCCTTGGACTTGATATGGTACATCACGGTGACTACGATGGCGACTACGACGGCGACTGTGACGGAGACTGCATAAATGCGCCTGGAGTGTCCATATAATTATTATCGCAATAAAACAAGGACAGAATAAAGGGACCGTATTGCGCACGGGCACAGTCAATGTGTAAGACCTCGTTGTCCGGTGGACCATACTTCAAGTGCAGTTAAGGACAATACGTCCGTATAGCCGAGAGCAGCGCGTATTACGCTCCAGTTTGTTTCAGGGCCAGAAGAGGGTGCCACGTACGCGCCCTCGACAGCTATTATCGATAGCCACAGTTCGTCTTCCTCTTTCATTGCACGAGCTATTTCTTTGCTATTATTAATACAATGCACATGAACCAACCAGCACATGGAGTGTTCATCAGGGCGGTAAATAAACATGATCTGTAAAGCGAGACCATTTCGCTATTGAGCAATGTTTTGCACCGTGATCACGCACCGCTTTCCCTGCATATACAGGGTGTTTCACATAACTTGTGCCAAACCTTAAAAATATGCAAATGCCACGTATCTGGACCGAACCAAGATAATGTTGTTTGCCGCCGCTTGGAGATACTCTGATTTTAGTTTCCATTCCGACTAATTTGATAATTAGTCTTAATTATTAGTTCCACTTCTCAATTATTACAATTAGATAAAAAGTCTTACTGAGAAAATTCTAGAGCAACATGAGCAACTACAAATACAGCTTTCTGTTGCTCAATACGTGCTACATAAAAGAGTTTTTCCGAGCGTGAAAGAAGCCCGCCTGAGCACGAGGTCACGGGATCGAATCCCGGCCACGGCGGCCGCATTTCGATGGGGGCGAAATGCGAAAACACCCGTGTACTTAGATTTAGGTGCACGTTAAAGAACCCCAGGTGGTCCAAATTTCCGGAGTCCCCCACTACGGCGTGCCTCATAATCAGAACTGGTTCTGGCACGTAAAACCCCATAATTAATTAAAAAAGAAGCCCGCGAATACACGCAAAAATTGCCGCTTGAGTGGCCGCTCGAGGCACTTTGCGTGTATTCTATATATATCATCTTTCACGCTCGGAAAAACACTTTTATGTAGCACGTATTGAGCAACAGAAAGCTGTATTTGTAGTTTCTCGTGTTGCTCTACAATTTTCTCATTGACACTTTTCATATAATTATAAAAATTGAGAAATTGAAAAATGATTGTGTTCGTCGAGGAAGGAAGGAAGCGGTGTGTCAAAAGGCTGAGTGGGGTGGCGGCCGAACAGGAGGTAAAATGGTGAAAAGCCAGTGGTCTCGTGACAGGACGAATTTTCGGCGAACGTCACGAAGGCTGACGTGCTGTACCAATCACTGTGATCATCATAAACGTACATAGACAGCATTTCTTTCAACGTGCGATTGAGCCGCTCCGTGAGTCCGTTTGTATGCGTGTGGTAGGCGGTGGAAAGCTTGTGCTCAGCAGAACAGGAGCGAAGGAGGTCTCCAACAACTCGGGACAAGGTGCTGCCGCAATCAGCGAGGAGCTTCCAGGTTGCGCCATGATGGAGGATGACGTCATGTAAAAGGAAATCCGCCACCTCAGTTGCACAGCTTGTAGGCAAAGCTCGCTTGATCGTGTACCAGGTCGTGTCATGAGTCGCGACAACGATCCACTTATTGCCAGATTTCGGCGTCGCGAAAGGGCCGAGAAGATCGAGACCGACGCGAAAGAATGGTTCTGAGGGCATGTCGATGGGGTGAAGGCGTCCAGCGGGCAGCACAGCATGTTTTTTGCGGCGCTGACAGAGCGCACAGGCTGCAACGTAGCGGCGCACAGAGCGGTACAGGCCTGGCCAGTAGAAGCGGCACCGTACGTGGTCGTAAGTACGTACGTACGGCAGGTGGCCTGCGGTAGCTGCTTCATGCAACTGCTCAAGAACAGATGTCCGGAGATGGCGCAGGACAACGAGTAAAAACTCTGGTCCTTCAGGGTGTAAACTGCGGCGGTAGAGAACGTCGTCGCTGAGTACGAACGTGTGCAACGTGGGCTCCGAATGTCCAGAATTGAGACGATCGATGACAACCCTTTACCATTCATCACTCCGTCGTTCAGTGGCAATGTCACGCAGATCAGAAATGGCTAGTACGTAAGCGTCGCTGTCATGCGCGTCATGTTCAGGGTGGTCGATAGGATGACGGGATAGGCAGCGGACGTCCTCATGAAAGCGGCATGACTTGTATAAAACAGCAAATGCATATTCTTGGAGCCATAGCACCCATCTACCCAATCGTCCAGTGAGGTCTTTAAGTGACAAGAGCCAGCACAAGGTGTGGTGGTGGGTGACCACAGAAAATATGCGGCCGTACAAGTAGGGGCGGAATTTGGCTACTGCCCAAACTAACGCCAGGTTCTCCCGTTCTCTAATTGAAAACTTCCTCTTAGCAGGTCAAAGGAGGCGGCTGGCGTGTGCAATTACGCGCTCTTCGTTACGCTGTCATTGCACGATTACATCCTCAATTCCATGACCACTGGCATCCATGTGAATTTCAGTGGGAGCCGATGGTTCATGAGCCAGTAATGGGGGAGCCGTTAGCAAGCGTACGAGGGCGAAGAAAGCTTTCATCTGAGAAAGGCCCCAGGTGAAAGAAACGTCCTTCTTAAGTAAGTCGGTGAGTGGGCGAGTGGTGTCGGCGAAATTCTTGATGAAACGATGAAAATATGAGCATAGTCTAATAAAGCTTCTTACGTCTGTGGTGGAAGACAAAACAGGAAAGTTCTGGCCGGCGCGAATCTTTTCAGGGTTGGGCTGAACGCCGGGGGCACTGACGAAGTGGCAAAGCACCGTAATTTGTCGACGATCAAAGTGGCACTTGGACGAGTTCTTTTGCCGGCCGGCGCGTTCAAAAACAGCAAGAATGGCTGATAGACGCATTAGATGACTCGCGAAAGTTGGGGAAAGTACTATCACATCGTCTAGCTAACACAGGCATATGGACCATTTATAGCCGCGAAGTAAGGAGTCCAGCATTTTTTCAAAGTTGCCGGGGCATTACAAAGGCCGAACGGCATAACCTTGAACTGGTAGAGGCCGTCAGGTGGGACGAATGCAGTTTTCTCACGGTCCATGTCATCTACTGACATTTTCCAATAGCCTGATCGAAGCTTTATGGATGAAAAGTACTTGGTGAAAAGTACTTGCTGGGCCGGACGGCATTACTTACAATATGCTAAGAAACCTTGGGCCGACAGGTACAAATGCTCTCTTAGACATTTATAATAATCTATGGATAGAAGAAAGTGTACCTGATTCTTGGAAAGTCACTCGAATTATACCAATTTTAAAATCGGGTAAGACGCCCTTGTGCCTTGAATCCTTCCGCCCCATTAGTTTGACAAGTTGTTTATGCAAAGTAATGGAGAAAATGATTGACGCGCGACTACAGTGGTGGTGTAATGAAACGGATATATTGGATATAGTAACCTGTGTGGAGCATGAACGTGCATGTGGCAACTTGACGATAGCAGTATTCTTAGACATCAAGAGGGCATTTGACACTGTTAGTCACGTTCATGTTCTGCTAAGTATGTTAGAACTCGGAATATCTGGCAGGTCCTTGCGATGGATTTCTAAATTTTTATCAGGACGCAAGATATTTGTTCAGACGAGCGAAGGAAAGAGTGCTGAACATGTTGTCAAGCAGGGAGTACCACAGGGAAGTGTACTCAGCCCTTTTCTTTTTAACTGCGTCATGGCTGATTTGGCGAGAAGACTGCCATCACAGTTAAGATTCTCACTGTATGCAGACGATGTGTGCATTTGGACATCTTGAACTATTGTTCAATTACTTCAGATGGCGTTACAAGACGGCATAAATATTATTAACCACTTTTTGAGAGAGAGAGGAATGGTTCTATCACATGCGAAAACTGCTGTATTGCCCTTCACTCGGAGACAGTTAAAAAATTTCACTCTTAATCTGGAAGGACAACCTCTAATGATAGTCAAACAGCATCGTTTTCTTGGAATAATACTTGATCGGCAACTATCCTGGGTACCCCACATAAAAGAACTCGAAAACGAGGTCAATGCGATAGTGAATGTACTTCGCAGACTTGCTGGCACATCATGGGGTGGATCAGTATCGACCATGCTCACTGTTTACAATGCATTAATACGACAAAAAATTGCGTATTCCGCGCTCATATTGCACGGACTTTCACACACGTCAGAAGAGCGACTTCAAAGACTTTTCGCTAGAGGACTGCGCATATGTCTAGGAGTTCCACGAGCGACTTCCAGTCGTCTTGTAATAGCTGAGGCTCGCCAATCACCATTTCCAGTTATGAGAACTACAGAAACATGCCGGCATTATTTTCGTCTTCAAACACAGCATAAAAACCACCCATTGGCTCTAGACATAATGAAACGAGATAGATGTTATGTTAATAAAGAAATTCAGGAAAATCTTCATGTATTGCCAAGAAATGAATTTTGGAACTGAGATGTCGAACATCCTCCATGGCTGCTTACTCGTCCAAAAATCGAATTGTCAGTAGATGGCATATTCAGAAAAACAGACATGTGCATTCAAGCTGCTCAACAACTAGCACTTTACCAGATTTATATGCGGTATTCAGGATACGTACACGTCTATACAGATGGCTCCAGTACAGCAACCTCGTCAGCTTCAGCATTCATATACCGCGCCTCAATAAACACGAATCGTTTAAGTTATCTCGTGCGACTTCGTCCACAACGGCTGAACAGTTCGCAATCCTATGTGCGTTAAAATTTATAACTTCAGTACGAGATGTGCAAAAATGGGTAATTTTCAGCGATTCACAGGCGGCACTCATATCACTCTGCAGCACAACATCAAAAACAATCAGTGATAGTATAATATACGAAACACTTAGAGACCTCACGAAGGCAAGCCAAGAGAAGCATGAAATAAGATTCCAGTGGATACCTGGACATTGTAACATTCCTGGCAACACAGCAGCCGATGAAGCAGCACGACAAGCACACCTCAAAGATGATGCAATTTCGCTCCCAATATCAAAAAATGAATTACGCTGTATCATAAGGGCAACATCTTTTCAAATGTGTAGAAATACGTGGTTTGACCAGAATTTGAAGAGCTCTGATTTATACCATATTGATCCGCTTATTGAATTCAAATTTCCGTTGTCATTAGACAGAAATATGGAAACCCTTATTCATCGATTACGACTAGGCACTGCCTACACAAAACATTTCTTACATAGAATTGGCCGTGCGGAAACCCCCGAATGTGATTGTGGATTTGTAGATGAAGATGTATATCACCTCCTTTTAGATTGTCCACATCACGACACACCAAGACGCCGACTTAAATCAACTTTATTGGCATTAGACCGCAGACCTTTCAGTTTAAGGAAACTATTGGGCCCTTGGTCAACAACGGCCTTGCAAAAGAGCGCTATAAAAGCGTTAACAACATTTCTTGAAGAGAGCGGCATTGTTGGCCGTTATTAACGCTTGTAATGTTTCTTTTATTTCAATGTAGCTGTGTATGTGTTTGTGGATTATGATTGTGTTGTATGTATGATTGATTGAATGTGTTGAGATTATGATTTGTGGATTTGTGATTTATGTTTATATTCTGTGCTGACTATATGTGAAAATGTGACTATATGTGACTATATGTAAAAATGCATGTGCACGATGTGTGCACCACCCGCTGACTAGAGACTGTATTGTAAGGTGCCATAATTGTTTATATTCTTGAGACTTTTTTCTACAGTGCAGTGGAGTGATTGAACTTCTACATTCTATGTACCACTTTTTTTTTTTCCTCACCGTGTTGCTGTGCAAACGTTGCTTATATGTGAAGGCTATTTTAAACCCTGTATGTTGTAGGTTAGACGTATTCAAGAGTTGAGGAGTAGCCGGCGCCTTACTTGTGCGTCAACATCTCCTCATATCATATCAATAAAAAAAAATAAAAAAAGTACTTGGCTCCGTGCAAGCAGTCCAAAGCGTCTTCAATACGCGGCAAGGGGTACACATCCTTGCTCGTGATTTTGTTGAGGTGACGGTTATCGACACAAAAGCGGCAACTGTTGTCCTAATTCTTGACAGCGACAACAGGGGACGCCCGCGGACTGCAAGATGGCTCGATAACGCCTTTAGCCAGCATCTTATCGACTTCTCGCTGTATCACTTGTCCTTTAGCATGTGAAACATGATACGGCCGGCGGCGTATCCAATTGTCGTCTCCGGTGTAAATACGATTGGTTATCACCGATGTGTGGGCGAAAGGGCTGCCGTAAAGTAAAAAATGTCGTAAGTTCTGAAGAGACGGCGGAAGTCAGCAGCTTGTGCAGGAAGAAGGTCAGGCGCAATCATCTTGCTGAGATCGTCTATGACAAGAGTAAGCGAATCGGAGGTGCCTGTAGAGGGCGACGGAATTGCTGCGTCAAAAGCCAATATCTCGCAATCGTTGACTAGCAAAATGTCGCCTAAAGACACGCCCCTAGGAACAATTTCATGAAAGCAGTTATAATTGAGCAGAGAAAGCGTGGTCTGATTGCCTGTAATAGTGAGCATGGTGGGGCGAACGGCCAAATTATTTTCAAGCAGTATGTCAGCGGCAGGACATATCACATAGATGCCGCCAGGAACAGATGCAAACGATATGAGAGTGACGTACGTAGTGGCTTGAGGGGACAGGCGGATGTTTTCGGCAGAGCATAGCCGTGGCTTAGTGACTGGTGGACTATAGCAGCCGTGGAGTAGCTCAAGCTGAATCGCACTAGACCCACAGTCAAAGAGGGCTGAATGGGACGAGAAAAAGTCTAAGCCGAGCATAATGTCATAGGGGCATTGTTCCAAAACGGCAAGCAACACAGTGGTTAGGCGCCCCGCGATGCCAATGCGAGCAGTGCACATACCAAGCACGGTAGGCGTTCCTCCGTCGGCGACGCGGAGGGTGCGTGATGCAGCGAGTGTGAGAAGTTTGTTCAGCCTTCGGCGCAACTGGGCACTTATGACGGATATGTGTGCGCCAGTGTCAATGAGTGCTGGGACATTGACGCCATCGACTACAACGTCCACCAAATTTTGTTTGGTCAACAAAGTGATCACAGGGTTTTGCGGTCGAGTCGTCAATGCAGCGTCACCTCCGGGAGCTGCATCGCTTAGTTTTCTGGAGACGGGCGTCGGGGCTGCATCGGTGACGGTGGACGACGAGCCTGCGGTGATAGCGACGGTGGTCGACGAGCTGTTGGCGAACGGGACTGGTGACGTCGAAATGGCGACGGGGGACTGTTGCAAGTGGCACGCGAGCGTCATTGTTTGGCTGTTGCCGTTAAAATGGAGGCTGTTAACGACACTGGCTCTGGTCGGGGTGATCATAACAGGCGAATGGCGGTCGTCGAGGGGAGGGGACAGTGCTGTTATTACAATGGCGAGCAATGTGTCCGACATGCTGGCCGGCAAAACATATTGGCCGATCGTCCGCGATTCGCCACTCGGCCGGATTTCGGTAGCGTGTCGGATACCGCTGACGAGTGGATGGACAAGGAGCATTGGACAGCTGAGAAGGGGAAACGACACATACATAATGAACTCCAAGATTGGCGAGTTCTTCCAACACCACCTAGTGTTGTTGGTTCTGCGCGGACTATTGCTTGCAGAGCTGGCGCTGGGGGGAGGGGGGGGGGGAGATACGTATGAGTCTGTGGATGTTTGTACGGGGGTCGTTAGTTCTTTATTAGCGGTGCTCTTGCGCGCGCTGGGGACGGCCGACCAAGTCCGGCAGCTTCTGCTTCCCAGTCGTTAATTTATTCCTCGTGGTTATCATACCGCACCTTCGCCGCATGCCTTGTTGGTAGAACTCCAAGTTATCTAACATATTTGTGGGATATCCCATTTGTTGTCGGCACGTGGCGATGCAGTCTTCCACGTCGAGGTGGTCGATGCCGCAGAACGTTCCTGGATCCCGCGGCTGAGCCAGTACAACCTTCGGGCTTGTAGGCGTTGATGTGGGCCGCGCCATTTCGGGATCTGTTTCGTCGATCATGTTGCCCAATCCGAGGGGACGACATCTGCGGATCTCCGTTGTTGTCGCTTGTGGGTACCCAGCACCTCTCACCAATTTGTTACGATGCGGAAGTCACATAAAAAGATGTACTTACACTATTTATAAGAGTGACAACGATACATAAACAAGATGGCTATCGACGTGTTACCACATGTAACTCTGTGACCGGCTGTTGACTATACTGAAGTTTGTTCGTTATGCATGCGAAACAGTAGGTAAGGCGCGCGGATAAGAGCATCTCCGATCCGTGCGTAACTGAATACGTGTCAAAAATTAAAGAGGCACTTAATTCTCCTTCCGTGCATTGAATGCCAAAGCATTCTGGGCGTGTAGGATATATCAACGTTCATAGTATTTCGACGTCCATGTCACGTGACATTGTCACGTCACGTCATCACTTGGTCATGTGACCTTGCAACTTAAGGTTCTTACTTCGTGACGTGATCACTTAGTCATCTGCTCGAATTGGGCTAAGTCAATTTTGAGGGTGGGCCGCCCAAACTTTGGGGATGGGCCGTCAATTTTGGGAGTGGGCCGGGTCAGTTTTCATCGACATTGAAGCGTGACGTCATCACTTGGTCAAGTGGTTTCTGGTACCATCGGATGTTAACTCCGGACGGACGCCGGATTTTCTGCATCATTTGGCATAAAATGCTTTCGCATAAATACGCGCTGCAGTACAGTCTCCTGGCTTATCAATACTTGTTTTGTACCATTCTACGCCCCTGCTTCAAGCGCGCTACATTTTTCAGGAACTTCCGCCAAACCTTCTCTCTCGTGCTTCGCAAGCTACTGTTTGAATGATACAGACACGTAGAATGCTATTGACCAAATCGGAATATAAATAAACACATCTTTGTCAATCATTCATTGCATGTACGCGAGAAACGCCAATAGGCTGCCGAGTAGTAATGCTCGATTGGCGCTTTCCTTCGTGAATTGCACGCCGTCGGCCGCGGCAGCAGATTTACATACGTACTACGCCACCGAAAGCGCCAGCAATGCTAGGAGGGCGAACTACGAAGCGCTGCTCGTGAGCCGTTGGAGCTGCGCGGAGGAGAAGGGTTTGTACAAGGGCGAGGAGGAGCGCGATCGGTGGAGCACCGTCGGCGGAGTCTCCGCACAACCGCGAACCGCCGTTAACCGCGGCGCGCGCTCGGCCGATCCGGCGGCGTCTCGCGGTCCTCGCGTGTGCGCGCTTCGCCCGGCGCGGCTCGCCGTGTGCGCCCACTGCATCTCTGGCACACGCACCTTCATTATTCTGTTCGGGAGCATCGCTCGAGTTTTTCCGTTTCTCTCTCCGTGCGCTCTCATTGAGTTCTGCGTGCGACGTCGTCCCATGCCATGCGGCGACGGCCGTCACCAACGTGCCAGCCACGGTTCCATCAAAGCGGCGTTACGTGACCTTCGTCTTCCCGGAAAACAAAGGCGCGTGCGTTGCAGCTGCATCTCCCGTTTCACTGCTCCGCGATGTCGGCTGGCTCGTGGGAGTTGAGCCCGACCGTAGCGGAGGCATGCGGCCACACGTGGGAAGGAGGAAACCCTCTCGCACCTCGTTCCGTTCATAGGTGATATCGCTGATGTGCATTTTGCTGGCGGTGCCGGGTCTCACCTCGACCGAGACCGTTCCTGGGGGAACAATGAGCTTCGAGGACTCGAATGTGACCAGGTGGGCTCAGCCGCCGACCCCGTGCGCGGAGTTGTGCGGGGAGTTGCCCTCAGCGCCCGTCTTCAAGCCGTCGTCACTCGTGCGAGTGGTGGTGCTCGCCGTGATAGGCGCCCTGTCTCTGGTCGGCAACTCGGCGACGCTGGCGTCGATATGGACGCATCGGCGTCGGCGTTCTTCTCTGTACATGCTGCTCGCCCACTTGTCCGTGGCCGACCTTCTAGTGACGTTCTTCTGCGTGTTAGCAGAGGCTGCCTGGACGTGGACCGTGCAGTGGGTGGCTGGTGACGCACTCTGCAAACTGGTCAAGTTCCTCCAGATGTTTGCCCTGTACCTCTCCACTTTCATACTGGTGGTGATTGCGTTCGACCGATTCGCCGCCATGCGTTTTCCCATGCGGCGTGCCAGCGCCCGCCGTACTGCAGCCCGCATGGTGGCCGCCGCGTGGACTACGGCGGCGTTGCTCAGCTTGCCGCAGGTATGATTGAGCGAAATGAGTCGAGATTTAGTCATTCTAGCGTTTGTGAGAGACTTAAACTGTTAAACAGAATACTTCACTGGTTCGAGTGAACTTAACAGCAGCCAAAAAGTGGAAAAACTACGAAGAAAAACGTTGGGCAAAACTTTTTCAGGCCCGAAGTAAGCGAATGCCGAAGCTTTGAGTAAGTTTTCTGGACCGCTGCTCCTAATAGAAACTGACGCATTTACGAAGGGCAGTGTTTGAAGAGGTATCAAGGTGCAGTGTACCTGGCCATTGCGGGATCAGTGTCCCTGCATGAATAGTTTTCTCGGCATTTTCATGCGTTCGTTGGGCCGTAGGCCAGCCCACAAGTTTCCGACAAAATGTAGACTTGCCTTTTATTCCCCCTAGGTTGGCCATTCCTTTAATTACATCGTAGTAAGCAATCGAATTTTTTTTTAATTTGGGTTTTACGTGCCAAAACCGAGATATGATTATGAGTGTCGCCGTATTGGGGGACTCCAGATTAATTCTGACCACCTGGGGTACCATAACGTGCACCCAATGCATGGTACACAAGCATTTTTGCATTTCGTCCCCATCGTAATGTGGCCGCCGCGGCCAGGATTCGAACGCGCGCCTTCGGGCTTAGCATCGCAACGTCAAAGCCACCACGTCAGGTATCGGAAATCTCAGAAAATGCGCAAAATAAATCTCGTGAAGCTGAAGGCACGGCCTGCTTAAAATCAGTGCTTCCATTTTGTTCTAATATACTGTGGGACTTCAAGGTTAATAGGGATCGACGATCATTTAACATTGTCAAACATGCGAAAGAAATAGGTTCAACACAGCAATTTGGGCGAGTTGGTAAGGGAACATTTTCACCTATATGCACAGCACGACACAGACGAGGGGCAAGGAACGCACGGCACCAGCGCTGACTGACAAGTGAGAGTTTATTGCGTGGGAGAATGTAATAAACACTTAGGTCACGCGGTGCGTGCCACAATTGCAAGGGTGCCGAGGAATCAAAATAAACTTTCAGTTGTCAGTAAGCGCTCGTGTCGTCCCTCGTCCGTACCGCGCTGCACATATACGTAAAAACAGAAATGGGTGACACTCATACTACAGACGCACTGATTTTGCGATCCTTGGAAGAAATCTTAAACACTACAAGCGCTGCATAGAGAACGCATTGAAGCTGCCAAGCAGGTTGTATATGCTGCATGACCTTTATGCAAGACCTGTATGACATATGCTGCATACTGCTGTATAGTTGCTGTATACTGTTGTGCCTCGGTTACATCGGGGTACGCACCTCCGGCCAGGCTGGTGCGTGTAGGTGCGTGTCTCCTTCATGGTGTTTGTGCCGTCCTGAAGTCCAACTTAGAATTCCAGGACTTCAGAGAAAGTCAGATTTATCACCGTCTGCACTAAAACAGTGGAGCTTACTCCTGTTGTACGATAGATACAGCAGTCATGTGCAAGTCTATACGGACGGATCGACTACATCGACCAGTTCTGGCGGTGCTGTGTTTATACCGACGAGAGGAGTAACAATGCGATTCAAGACCTCACATGTCACGACGTCCACGGCTGCAGAGCTCACGGCTCTGCGCAGTGCACTTCAATTTATAGACGCAGAGAGTCCTGGTACATGGGCCGTGTTTTCCGACTCGAGACCGGCTTTACAAAGTATGCAGGCAGTTCTCCGACGTGGATCTCACGAACAACTAACGTACGAAATTGTCAAACATCACCACGAGGTCAAACAGAAAGGCCGCGAAATTATTTTCCAATGGCTACCTGGCCAGTGCGCGATCAGTGGAAACGATCTCGCTGACAAAGCTGCCCGAGAGTCTCATCAAGAACAACACAGCGTTCCCATTCCTCTTTCCAGGACAGACGCTGGAAGGCAGCTTCCTCACCTGGCACGCAAGCTCTCTTTAACAGAGTGGAACACCCCAAATATAAGGCGCACCAGGCTACACGAACTGAACCCTTCGCTCCAACTCCGACCTCCACCCGGGATTCACCGACGTGAGGCATCGCTTCTATACCGGCTGTGGTTGGGAGTGGCTTTCACGATGGCGTACTGTGCCTTGATTGGAATGACCGAAAGTGCTACGTGCGACGTCTGCGGCAGCGAAGAGAACATAGAACATTTATTGTGTCACTTCGATCGATTTCAGTCGGAAAGACAAACTTTATCGAACGCATTGCGACGACTTGGCGATCGACCGTTGTCCGTGCAGGTGCTCCTTGAAGACCGTCCCCATCGCTCGTCGGCCCACAAAGCTGTGAAGACACTGCTGTCTTTCTTGAGGACGGCTGGCCTATGTGAACGCCTTTGAATTGCCCAGGCCCTCCGCGTGCGTGCGCGAGCTCACCATGTCCTTCCTCTCCCCCCCCCCTCCTCTTTCTATCTCATCTTTCTATTCCCTATTTCCCGTCCCCCAGAGCAGGGTAGCCAACCAGACGCATTTCTGGTTAACATCCCTGCCTTCTCTTTCTCTCCTCCTCCTCCTCCTCCTGTATACTGTTGCTGTATAGTTGCTGTACTGCTGTATAGTTGATAGCTGCCGTCAAGGTTAAAAAGAAACTGCCATCCTCTGGTCTGTTCTTTATGAAGTCCGGTAACTGTTGCTGTTTGTTTGGAGGACTGAATGAAGCTGTTTGTACTTCCGAAGGATTAAGCGCGCTTGTTGGCTAATGCTGGGTCCATTGAACAAAAGTACAAAACTCCGCCTTCTTAGTTTTCCAGTGGAAAGAAAGTCACTTTGAGAACTGTCACACAAGAATGGGGCAAGTAAACTGTGGCAAGAATCAGAGAGGTAAAGACTTGACACGAAAGAATGTAGAAATATCTCCACGTTGGTCCAACTCATAGAATTATATTTACCGCAATTCGTCGCTGCGAGTAAAAGCCCTCTCTAGTACGAGTGATGTAAAAGATAATTCAGAGCCAGCGAAGCTGTGACTATGGTGGGTCTGTTGTAGTGAATATTGCCCCCACGCATCACTCAACAGAACATGTCTATCGTAAGCGTTCGGGTTGAGAAACTCGCTTTGAAACCTGGCCGTTGCACCGGGGAAGTTGGCGCTAGCGTTGCCAAGGTGTTAACCACCGTTGTCGGGTTCCTGGAGGGCAAGACGACGCTGACGTTTGGCTTTAACATCGCGCTCCCTCAACTTGGGGTCCGCGGCTCTTCGCTGACGTTTCGCCTGGGCTTCGGAAGCCCTCACGCTAGGATGCGCGCTTTGACGACGAGATCTTTCCCGAGCGCTCGCGGCGGCGTTGCTCAAACGCATTAGGACACGTCGTCATTTGCTCATGAATGGCTCATACCACCTTAAGCAATGACTCATACCCCCGTAAACGCGGCCTCCCCATTACGACGACAGAAGAGAAGGGAAATTCTACGCTGGAATGATGAGTCGCAACGCAGCCAGCTGTGGAAGCAGACGACGATGACGAACGCGGGAGCAGTGGCACGCGCTCGTGCTCGGCACGATATCTAACGGCACAGCGCAAACCGAGAGGCGCCAACGAGCCAGCTGTGGAAGAAGACGACGCTAGAGCTAATGGTGCTGATGATATATTTTTCCGGACGCGGACAGGATGCTGCGGGAACTCTCCCTTAACAGCTTCGCTGTAAAAAGGCGGAATCACGTTGAGGAGAAAATTTCAACGCCGCCCTTACAAATCAGCTTTCGCGGTGACCGGCTGGAACTGTCAATATCATCAGCGTCGATCAAGGAACAGCTTTTTTTTAATGTATAGAAAGGAAGCAAGTCGAACAGAGACATTTCCTTCAGTTTTAGGAACGAGTAAACAGGTATTTCTGTTTTCGTTTTCCATGCGTTGTAGCCGTGGAGGATAGTGGAATTTTCAACATAAACAGCCAAATAGTACTGAATTAGCCTTGTGCGTACTTGCCATAATCAAAACGCAATCAGGCGTTTTCTGCCACAATTCTCAAAGCACTACGTGCGAAAATATTGAAGCTTTTCCGATACTCTGTTGTTTTTCTGGTGGAAGCAAAACAAAGCAGATTCTCAAATGCGTGAATTTTAGCCGTACATCAGTTCTGATAATCCTAGTCGCGAGCAAAGTCATTGCGATTTTTTTTTCGCAGCCGAGGTACAACCTGTGTGTGCCGCCTGTCCGACCCATGTAATGCATTGATGCCATTCCACCTGGCGCTGCTGTACCAGAAGAAATTTAAATGTTTTGCTGATGCCGTGGTCGCTAGGCTATTACTCCGCGTTTGTAGATGGAAAACGTATGTGTTGATAAAAACGCTTTAATTCAGACCTTTGCTTTTCGGTTGTGTAATAGTTATGGCAAGTTATCTTGACATTCTGTTATTTAGTGTCAACATTCCTGTTGCTGTAACTCATGTGGTGAATTACTTAAACGACAAATTAGTGCGTAAAAATTTTTAAAAATAAATTGTGGGGTTTTTCGTGCCAGGACCACGACGTGATTATGTCGCACGTCGTACTATGGGGCTCTAGATTAAATTTGACCGTCTGTGATTCTTGAATGTAAACCCAATGCACGGTACACAGGGTGTACCGTGTACCATGCATAATCAGATAGTTGTTGTGGCACGTAAACCACCATAATTTAATTTCTAACTTTTAGCAGCTCTGTTTAGACGCTCCTGAATAGAAATATATTTTGTCGGGCATAATTTTTTCGCTGATTTGGATTTCTTTACTACTTAACAGCGTACTTCACTACTTATCTTACATAAAATTAAAATAGGAGACAACGGCTTTCTTTATCTTTACCGTTCGCTACCACTTCAACATAGACGAATGCCTTCAGAGGGGAAGGAAGCCACGATGAACTATATAAAGAAAACACAAAGTAACAGGAAGGATGCCGTCCGTTTGTCTGCGTCTTCCTCGTGTTTTTTTTTTTTTCTCCTTTTTCGGGGTTTCTTCTCTTTTGCTGGTATTTCCCTAAGTAATATCATGTCATATACCAAATGGCGCAACAAATCGCTCATCTGGCCTGGGTCTCTTTTGAAACCACGCCGGGTGTTAGACAAGAAAGGTCCCATGCACGTTACTTCCACGAACGATCATGTGGTGCCGTTATATGCAATTACGCCTTGACATTGACAAAAAATATCACGAGTGAACTTATTGCTAATACCACACTGTCGTGCTGCTTGCCAACGTAAACTCAAACCGCGTTTAGACGACCAGATTTTATACCTCTGCGTGTGCTGCTCACAAAATTGTCTTTATCAAAATGAGCTTCTTTAACACAAGGGTTGACAGGCATGTGCACGGGTGGTCAACAGTTTCCAGGCCACAGCATGCGCGAACACATTGACTTCGTGTCCTGTGGTTTGTCATGTATCGTATTATAAAAGCTCATAGTTTTTTGCGAAGAGGGTAACGGACACTGTTTCTCACCGCACACAACTTCCGACTGCCAAAGTTATTCCAGGAGCCCCGCCACTTGCTTGAGAGTGAACTTGTTTGCCCCAGCTGTAGCCTGGAAACTTTTCACCACCCCTGTACATTCTTCAGTAAATCCCTCTGTTTTACAGGCGATAGCGAGTATAATGAGAGAATTACGTGTCCGTTAACAGAGGGTATTAGTTGACAAAAACCACAACGTCATTAATAACCAAGGGAGCATAAGCGAACGCCATTCTTGGACCCGCTCTAATCACGTCCTGACACCACTATAGCACATAGAACAAATGGAACTTAGTTTTACACGCAAATGGTCCTCAAAGCTGCTGCATTCAAATTAAAGCTCAGACACGTCGAAAGCAAATTTCGAGTTGTCAAACTGCAACAGAACGCTGCCGAAGCTACATGGACGTTTCTCAAATACATCCTAAAAATTCAGTGTCAATTCAGTGTTAAATGAGAGAGAAATGCGTGAGCGCAGGATGCATTCTTTTAAACCGCTTTCACCATATTGCGTAGTGTTGTTCAGAAGATAGGCCGACACACGTCCTGCTTCTTCGAGGAGCGAAGTGCAACTGACCCGGAGCAGACCACCGTCTGCTTGGATACAAGCTCTGGATAACAGCTGAAATTTTATTGAGCAGAAGGAATAATGAAATCAGTATACTCCACTTGATCGGGAATGCAGTCGTGACGATGCATTTCCGTGCCTCGAACTCGAACTCCGAAACCGATATAGACGGACCTCACGGCTTATGTCCTTCTGATAAAAAACTTAGCCAACTTAGTTTTAACTGATTCTCTAAGCTGTTCATTTTGCCACTCCTTGTAAAACGGCTCTCTAGCTGCGCGCGCATTGTTTACCAAGGCTACAGCCGGTCCATTCTGTCGTCAGGCGTTACGAAAAAAAAACGAGGTCCTGTTTTTGTTTTTTTAATCTGAAGAAAGGCGGGGGTGGGGCGTTGAATTGTACTGAAGACAAGTTCACTGCGGAATGTGGCCTCGGGACACGCAGCGAAATGGCATTTCATTCAGAGGAATGGAAAGTTGGGGAAGTTGATATGGATCCATTTGACGGCGACGAAAAGCGCAAGAAAACGCGCGGCTAAGCGTGCGCATGTGCTCGTTTTCAGCCTTCACGTCCTCGTGTTTTATTGCGCCTTTGATCGTTAAAAAAGGGCATTTCTCTGCCTCTAATGACTTCTTCCGCCGCGTTTTTTTTTTTTTTTGGCAGGAATGCGTGCTTGTCATTTTTTGCACGTTGAGGAAAAAAGAAAGGCGCTATTACATCCGTTAACAATGAGAAAAGCGATGTGCTACGCGTGTGATATGAAGCCAGCGAGCTACACACTGCGAAAAGCAACCTGTATTGTTAAGAGGAGTACAGTGCGTATGACTGTATAGAACCCCTGCATGCTGAAATACGTACATACATACATACATACACACATACATACATACATACATACATACATACATACATACATACATACATACATACATACATACATACAAATATGCATGCATGCATGCATGCATACAGACAGACAGACAGATCGACATGCATGCATGCATACATACATACATACATACATACATACATACATACATACATACATACATACATACATACATACATACATACATACGCACGTACATACATATGTAAAGCTCGATCCAGTTTTAAACTAAGATTCGGGCATATCGTGTAAAGAAATCAAAATATGTTATGCAAATATATTGTATCTTGTTCGTCACAACACGAATTTAGTGTTCAAAGGGGCAACGACATATCAGATCACTTTTTAGCTTTACAGGGTGTTATACGTTTTGGCACTCACCGATACACAAAAAGCATCACATTTTGGTGCAAATGAAGATACGCATTCAGAAGAAAAAAATAAGCATTGTTCTGTAATTAACTATGCAAGAAACTGCCCAAAACTTTTACCAAGCAAAACAATTTTTTAAAATAAAACTAACAAGAATATGAGACATAGTAGAAATTTAAAGAAAGCTTTTACAGTTTTATTGTGCAACTATTTAGAGCACAAAAGGTGAGTTTTCTTTTTCATTGTCTGCACGAGGTAGGTAACATGTGGCACAGTATTTATTTCATTAATTAACTCTGCCACATTTCCGCGACTCTGTTCTTTCAATCAATAAATCATTTATTATTATTATTATTATATTATTATTATTATTATTATTACACATTAATACAATTACAGAGTAAATGTACAGAAGGAGGTCTCAATGTAAAATATGTCAGGGAGACCTCCTGTTAGTAAATGTATGAAAATGTAGAACATACGATTAGAAAATGAGGTGAAAATGGCAGGAAATTGCAAATAAACATAACAATAGTAATTAATCAAACAGCTGGCAGTTGAAGATTACACAGTAGCGAGCAAGAATAATTCTATTTTGAAATACACATGTAAGTACAAACATAAAAGTAATGGAACAGGAAAATAATGATTACATCACATCAACAGTGCACAATCTAACACAACAACAAAATGAATGTAGAAGCAGCTAATAATCTAGGAACATAAACCGATACAGACAATGAATGCGTCTATATATATATATATATATATATCACGTCACGCATGTTAGTAAAAAGTGTTTTAGAATGCGACGGGAACAGTGAAGTGAAGGGCATGATTTTATATTTTATGCCAGAGAATTCCAAAATGAATTTGCAGGAAAGACCGTCATTTTACGTAGTTAGTGTTTACTTTCGGAAGCAAGAGGTTATTATTTTCAGAAAACTGCATGTTACTTGTATTGTAAAGTAGCCCTGAGGGAAGTAGCTCAGAATGCCACTGTTTCTACTTCTAATAAATAAAAGACCTAGTTTGAGTTGAAATGTGCAGGTTAATGGTAGAATTTCAAGAGTGCGAAAAATTGGTGGTGCTGATGCAGTGTATCAACTATGTATAATAATTAGGATCGCCCGGTTCTGGCGGTGAATGAGGTATGTCATGTGTGTGGGGTATCTGTTGCCCCACGATGAAATACAATAAGGTGACTGATACGAAAGCGTGGTAAGGTGATTTTAGCATATGTAGCTGAAAACAATGTCTTGTTCGAACGAGTACGCGGATGCCGAAAGCAATATTCTTAATTACAGAATTTACGTGAATTTAGGTTGAGGGTCTAATGTAACACCTAGAAAAGTAATAAAATTAGATGAAGTAATGGCGCAGTTACCGTTTTATAGTTCAGGGGTTATTGTAGGCGCTTTTCGGACGAGTGAAATAACATAAAGTTTGTTTTAACAGGGTTTACTTTGAGCAAGTTATGCTTACACCAAGAAACACGATTCGTGACGACGGCATTTAACTTTCTGAGTAGACTGTTAATGTCTTTATCACTAATAAATATCGTTGTATCGTCAACATAGAGGATGCAGTCAGAATAATTAAGTGGTGATGGTAAGTCAGTAATGTAGATAAGGAATAATAGAGGACCCAAAATTGATCCTTGTGGAATGCGCTCATTAGTTGTTATTGGAGAGGATAAAACACTTCCGTAACTAACAACCTGGCTTATGTTGGTAAGGTAGCTTTGCAAAAGTGCTAAAGCAAGCCCACAAATTCCAAAGGATTCAAGTTTAGCATACAAAATGGAGTTGGTAATAGTGTCAAAAGCTTCAGTTAAATCAACAAATACTGCCCCTGCCCATTGCCCATTATCCATAAACTGCTTTATACTGTTGGTTAGTTTTATCAGCGCTTATTCGGTTGATAAGTTAGCACGAAAACCAAGCTGTTTAGGTGTCAAAAGTTTAAATTTTGTTAGGTAGTTCGTTAGGCGATTAACAATGAACTTCTCAATTACTTTACTAAAAAATGGGAGGATGATTATGTTTACAGATTTTTTAGCGTAGTCATGAATAGTCCCGTCAGCCTCTCGGAACATTTAAGGATTAGTCGTTTTGGGTGCAGTGAATCGTATCACCCAGCTGCAATTTTCAAATGTCGATGATCGTGGTTCACATATTTTTAATGCGATTTGTTGTAGCAGAGCTTATGACGGGATAGCTTACTACAATTACGTTAAACATTTGGTATTTATTAATGTTAGGTGCTTATTATAGTTAATGAATTCCCAATAATTGGCAGAAACACTGTACGCTTGAAACACGCATACCGGGTGTTCAAAATTAAGATATACAGAATTTTAAAAACCGCCTGTGACGGGTAGCATAATTCTTATTGTTGAGCTGGGTTATTCGAAGAGGCGAACATTAGTAGCGCGAGAAATCGAAACACATATTCAACTAATTAACAAAAGATCACTAATTAGCGTCTTGGTGAATTAGCTTACGACACATATTGCAATTTACAAATTTTAGCCGGTTAGTTTGCAAGACTCTTGAAATGAATTTCCAGGATGACAGCAGTTGGGAGATATTATTTCCCAAACTGTGGGACGAAATGCATGGGCGTTCCAGTTACTTATGTGCTTCAATGTATAAAACAGCATTTTGGTAAAGAAAATTAAGTGGAACAACAGTGCATTTTTACGGCGAGTTTGATGGCGCATATCTCCAAACTGGTGTCATCCTGGAAATTAATTTTAAGTGGATGCGTCTTGTAAACTCACCGGCTACAACTCGGAAATTGTAATGTGTCGTAAAGTAATTAACAAGGAAGTTAATTAGTGATTTTTTGTTAGGTAGTTCAATATGTCTTTCGATTTCTCGTGCTATTAATGTCCGCCTTTTCCAAAAACCCAGCTCAACGATAAGAATTATGCTACCTGCCACAGGCGATTTTTAAAAATTCCGTAAAACCTAATAACACCCTGTATAAAAAACACCTCCCAGATTTGTTTCGGTTGTCAGCCACCGTCTCATAGTAAATAAATAACAGTGTCTACTTGCCATTAGTGCATATATCTTCGCCAATAGCTCATTAAGTAAACTACACAAGGAAGCGTTCTCTCACAGATCTCCGATTACCCCTGCCCTGTGTGAACGAACCTCACTCTGTGAACTTGTTGCTTTCTTTGTTGCGTTCGCATCAATAATTTCTTATTTTAGCTCGATCAGTGTCAACAGCATATGCTTCCTGCTTCCCCGTAGCTATATTCTACACCATTTATTTCACCAAAACAACATTTAAATAAGGTGTTATCGTTGCCTCCGTCTTAAATTGTGATGCTGCTGAACTGCTAGTGCATAATATCTGTAGTCTAAGCCAAAGGATCAGTAGAACACACCGTATTGCGCGTATATGCTCCGCTTAAAGCCCTCAAAGTACATAAAGGGTTCAGTACATGCAAAAGGTATGAATCTTTTTGGCAGATTTACAAATTTATTATCTGATAAATGGTATGCAAGAAAATGATGAGGAGCACTGCCGTACGAAACATGGCTTCTCTTAGGTGAAAGCATCGATTTGAAACCAGTTGCGATTTGTTTGTTTCCTCAAGCCTCTTACGTCGTTTAGTTTGCCATTGTCAAGATCATATCATGATGATGATGACAAAACCATGAAGTTACTGCAGTATACCGCCGCAGATTCTATTGCAATGTTGCGGAAACTGAAGTGGCTGTAAACAAGTGTAAGAAAGTCAACAGCGCATGGGAGAGTTACACAATACTCGAGACCCAATGCAACGTGGAACTAAAGAGTGGAACTGCAGAAATAACATTTATGTGTCGTGCAGCGAGAGCGCGCATTAACGTTGCAAAATAAATATTTCGCTTTGTGATTGCGATGTGCACTTGTCATTTACGATAAAGCACATGCCCACTCTAATATCCCCGATACCCGAGAGAGGGAGACAAAACTTTATTTTGATGGGGCACAGAGAGGAGTGGATCCCCGTGTTGCGTGGCGCCCTCAGTCCGGGGCCCCAGAGCGGTGGTCAAGAAGATGCTGTGAAACCGCTCATATTAAAGGTGACCGTAGGTCTGCTAAGTAGACTCAGACTCACCCAAAATTCTACTCAACCTGTGCTCACTCAGACGCACACAACAAAATTGTATTCAACCTGTTTCGCTCGGACTCGGAGTTATCCAATGTCCACTGAGCCGGGCTCAGTCGGACACCTGTTAATCCAAGTATGAGTGAGTTGACTCGCGAGTGAGCTTGCCGACCTGTACCGGAAAGATAAATACGTTGTCCATTCTTACATTCACCTTTAAAGAGATCTTCGTGCAGCCAGAAAATGAAAAGTGGAGAGTGTCTCAAACTAGCTCCTCGAGAGGGCATGCAACGCCTGCGTGCCTCTTTTGGGGCCCGTGAAGCCCGAAATCACGCGAACACGCATTGGGTGGCCGTGTCACCGCTTTGAGCAAGATGGCCAATACTAACAAAGATACACAGAGAGCAAGTGTCATTCTCGTCGTGAAGTTGCGCCACTCAGGGACGCTGTACGTTTGTACTGTGTGGTGTGCGCACAGACAATACAAACGCGAAGAAATGACCAAGGCGAGGTTGCGCGTTTATAGCGCTAATGGATGAAAGAACGCTACTGCTTGCTTGCCGCATGCAGAGGTACAAAGACCGTGACCTTGACACCCAGCGACGGCCCGGAAAAACGTGCGCCGCAAGCAGCGCAAAGAAAGGCCAAGTGGAAAACAAGGGAAGAAAACGAGCGGCCGCTGCGACGATACCGCTAGTAGCGCTAGCAAACCCAATATAAGCGGTTCTATAGTTGGCGTTTCACTTTGGCCGTGCTTTCTCTTTGGCGCCAGTCTTCCGCGGCCCTTCGGCACCCTGGCTTTTGACCTTTCTCGTGCGGGTCGCCCATGAGTCGCGATAGCTGGACACCACGGCGGCGGCGCAGACGGCGTGAAGGCGCCTCGAGTGTGGACGCAATTGCTATCGCAATAAAAGAGGGCCAGCCAGCTGATATGAAGCCGTAAACTAGCTAACAACTGTTGTTGCTGCTCAGTGCAGCCTTATAATGTGCAACGCGCGCCTTCGCGCATTACTAGCGCGTAACTTAATAGTGCGTGCTTATAAGCAGTGATATGTTCTAGACGTACTCAACCTGCTGCAATCGGGGTTTCTGCATTGTTCCGTGCTTCGTAAAATGTTCACCGTACGGCGTGGGTAGTTGACTACGCCATTGTTACTTTGATTCTACGGATAGCATTACCGCAGAGAGCAACTAGTGGTTGAAATAGTAGATCTATGGAGGAAGAAACTTCGGTTTCACCCTCGCGCCTGCGTTTCTTTACTTTTACAGACTTAGCTCGGGCTTAGATTTTGCGACGTAGCCTTTGTCGCAGAGGCAATAATTGTGTTTTATACAGTGCACAGACCGATCGGACTTTGAATTGAATTGGATTTGGGGGCACGTCTTTAACGCACCACCAGTAGGACTTTATGAACCACTGAATGCATATGCGACTCTGTTGGTGTACAGACCGTTTGTTTGTTTCTGGGGTAATTTCGTGTATCGTAATTTTCATCGAAAATCTGCAATAGCGCATCAGATCTTCAGCTAGTCTTACGCAGGACACGACTGCTTCTCATTTAAGCTATCATGTCTCTCTCGCTCTCTTTCTCTTACTCTGCTCCGTTCCACGAGTTTATTAAGTGTGTTGAAAGAGATATTATTAGAAATTTAACACGAATTGTAAGTTAAACCATGGGTATTCCCAGAGTGTAAGCTATATTATACACGAGAGCGCTGACATTATATGGGCGTAACAGCCATTGTCCTGCAGGGAATGTCACGTGTCGAATTTGTCGCGGTCGGATTTGTATAACGCGACCTCTATGGCGCGTTATGCTGGTGGTAATATATGTCAGAGAGTCGTATGTTAATCTCGGAATGGCTGTCGAGTTGCCTTTTTATAACAATACCAGCTGCTTCCCTAGATTTCGTATGAGAATACGCATCATACGTGGCCACGCTGCACATCAAATTCATGCATTACGAGAGAGAGAGAATAAGAAATGAAAGGCAGAGAGGCTAACCACTATGAGTAATTGTGGTGCTTGCTCCTCACCAACAAAGATGAAAAGGTTAAAAAAATGGGGAGAAACAAATAGAAAGTATTACAAAAATCTGCCTGCACAAACACGAGGAAGGCGCTTGACAACAACTAGTCTTTCACACTATCCCAACGCTTAAAAAAAAGCAAAAGAAAATACTTGTGTTTTTAGAGCATCTTGGGCTGGCGTCTAAGTGGACCAGGACTCAAGAGATACAGAGAGGTATAAAGAAAGCAAAGCAAGGACAGGGAGTTTGCATATCGTTTCGATACCCTGCCCTGGGGGAGGAGGAAGCGTGCGCAAAAGAAACAAGAAATGCAGTAGGAAAAAAAAAAAAAACAAGTGATTCGCGCGCGCACACAGCAGCGTTCACCACGCGATCGAAGGCGGCTGTACGACTCAAACGCCTTCAACAAATGCGCTAGGGTTGACAAAGCGCGTATCCGTAAGGCGGTGCTTGGTAAGCTTAGCTGCTTGGAAACATTCCACGGAACGTTGCTCATGTTGGCACGCAGAAACTTAATTGTGATGCGTCGTACATTTGAGAAGCCATTTTTGCATCCTCGCAGAGCCAAACAGAGCTGACACATTTTCTAGGCAAAATGATTTGGCTGCGAGGTGATTCCGCGTCTTCGCTATAGTGTCCGTTACTTGACGGTCTAGATTTAGTTATCTGCATTAGCAAGCAAAAACGGATATTAAGCCGAATGGAAAATCGCGGCAGCTTGGGTAATCACGTAAAGTGCCTCTTATTTCCATAAGAACACCCGTACGTTTCACAGCGGCACGAATGCCCCACTTTCATCGATAGTGCCTAGCAATCAGATGGGCTCTTTTATGAAGCTCGGTATGGTTTAGGTCTTCAAACAATTGCGTAATATGATTCAACTTTCTTGCGTCTGCAGGGTTTTTTTTTAATCCCTCTTTATGAGCTTGCTTCTGCTGCCTGCTGCTGCTGCTGCAAAAAAAAAAAAATAACTCTCAAGTTCGAGGGAATGAATTCTCATGGAAGAAGTATTCATTCCGGCTGAAACAAAGATGGTCGTTTACATAAACCGTACGCCATATGGTACAATGCGAGGTCGATTGCTGAAAGAAATGTCCTGACAAAAAACTAAAGCCAGTTACACCTCCCCTTTATAGTGGCACGACCATCGAGTGACACTCTTGTTTCTTGCGAAGCACTCAACTCCTGAGACGGCTGAAATTCAAAATAAATCAGAAAAGACAGATAACAAATAATGCAGTACAAAATTCATGGGTTTCATTATGAACATGATATCAGAGCAGAAGTTTAGTTACAAGTTGAGTTACTGAAGCGTCTGGAATAATTAGAATTAATTAGAGATCACTGATTACCGGGGTGCAAGTGCTACTAAGTGACACTCAAGGCAAAAATTAGGGTCGCCTACCATTATTATTTTTTATTTATTTGCATACCTACATTCACGCCGTGGCATTATTGTAGGGGTGGGTTTAGACCGGGAACAAGTTCATTAGAGTGGCATGTTGGGCAAGTTGGTGCATGGTTATACTAGGAGAACGCCAGAAAACTTGAAATAGAAAATAAACTCGAGAAGCAGACATACCAGACCTTCCTGTCGCGTTGTCTTTGTCTGCTTTTCGATTTTTTCTTTTTTCAAATTTGCTGGCATTCTTCTAGTATAACACAATACAGAGTCACAACTTTTTTTTTTTTACATAAAGAAATGTAAACGCATGATAGACGCATCGGTAGGTACGAAAGTATAGATACGGTGCATAGCGTGATTACAGCGACATACAAACAATCAATGCACACAGTTACAAGTCATGATGAGCTGTGCGCAAGGACTGCCAGAGCGCAGCGGCAAACATTTCACTAGGCGCGGACGTACCAGTATCGGGCTGGTCGCTCCACTCTGCAATTGCATGTAGAAAAAAATGACGCGTGAAATGTAAATGTGCATCATGAATAGTTTCGGACTTTCTTACCGTTGTCACTTTTAGATATGTGCGTGGGAGGATTAAGGTAACGATTTCCGATCACTCGCCAACTCCCCACAGTCAATCTGTTTTAAGTATGAACACCTGGTAAAGGTGCGTTGAAGTTTCAGTTTCCGAGGACACAGATCACCTTAAATGTTTGACACTGATATATCGTAACAATTGGAATTAGTCACAAAGCGTACGGATCGATTTTTGTTTTGTCTCCAAGGTATTATTGAGGACTTTAGTGTGCGGCTCGCAGACCAAAGAAGCATATTCGAGTATCGAACACAGGTTAAAAAAATATAGAATTTGTTTAATTTCAAGTGGAGCTTCCATAAAATTTCTTTTAATAATGTTGAGGAGATGTGCTGCTCTTAAGATGATGTACTCCACGTTTTTTTTTTACTTAATGTCTGATGAGAAAAGAAAAGCCCCAAGGTATTTTGCATAATGCATAATCTACTTTTTCGTTGCGATTGCTTGATCATAGTTGCAAACAAATGTCACCTCGCTTTTTGCTGAAGTGATTGTGATTACATTTCGCGGTATTGAGGGTCATGTGCCATTACTTGCGCCAATCGAGAATTCTATCAAAGTAAGCCAGATAAGAAGAATCATCATCATTTTCTATGTCCCCATAAAGGACGCAATCATCTGCGTTTAACCAAAATATTTATACTTACGTCAAATAAAGCAGGTTCTACAACGGACCATTGTGGGAATCCTGAAGTGATAGCCGCAAAGTATGATTCCGAGCAGTTTATGACCACCTTTTGTGAGCGACCTGATAAATAAGTGGGCACCCAGCCGAGCACGGAATCGGGAAGGCTTGACTTCTTTAGGGGCAACTGTGAGCGCGGAACAGTGTCGGGTCCCGTTTTAAAGTCTAAGAGAACGCAATCTATTTGTTTTCTAAAATTAAAAGAAGCAGAAATGGCATGGGAAAGTTCAAACAGCTGCGTGACACTGGAACAGCCCGCGCGGATACCGTGTTGAGCACGGTTGAAGAAATTATTTGTCTTTAAGTGGTGAAAAATGCTTGAATATCATGCATGTTCCAATTCCTTGCAACATGCGCTAGTTAGATATATAAGTTTGTAATTTTGTGCAAATTTATAAGGACCTACCTCATGAACCGGGACGACATTTGCGATCTTCAAGTACCAAGGAAGCTAACCGGAACTAAGGGAAGGTCTAAGCAAAACAACATGGTATCAGCAATGACGGAGGTACAAGTATTCAAAAAATATATATATATATATATATATATATATATATATATATATATATATATATATATATTGTCACGAGCGGCGATCCTGTGGTCGGTGCTTGGACGATGACGACGACGACGGGTGGTTTTTCTGGTGTGCACGCGCTCCCCTGAACGATTGCTGCAGCGTTGTGCGCCTTACCCTGTAAATATATCCATTCTATATATATTCTCCCCGTAACATCTTTGGTGGAGGTGCGGGGTAAAATGCCCATATTCGCGACCTCTTGGCGAACCACGGCCTGAATTAGCGAAATCGGAGCCAGGTTGTTGCTTTGCATACCGTCATGAGGTGTAACGGGTGCCATGGCCTCGAGTTCTCGACGGACGATCCTGGTGACGTTTTCTGGAGCTTGCGCTTGCCGAAGCGTGGCTAAACCTTCGCAGGAGGACGTGGCAGCCTTATTAGGAAGTCGGTCGAAGCGGTGAGTGATACGTTGACTTTTGGCCAGCTCAAAACGACGACATTCAGCGATGACCGACTCCACCGTTGAGCAGTTCTTACACAGTAGCAGATTGAATGCGTCGTCGGCTATGCCTTTCAGTACGTGGCCCACTTTGTCCACTTCAGGCATGTCCTTGTCGACCTTGTTGCACAGAGACAACACGTCCTGAATATACGAGATGTACGGCTCCGTAGACGTCTGAGCACGAACTGCGAGCTCCTGCTTGGCCGCTAGTTGTCGTGCGATAGGTCTCCCAAATAGATCGCGTAATTTCTGCTTACAGACGTCCCAACTCGTCAGATCTGCCTCATGCGTCTCGAACCAGAGTAGCGCAGTGCCCCGCAAATAGAAGATGAGATTCGCCAGCATTATGGTCGGGTCCCACTTGTTAGTGCGGCTGACGCGCTCATACATTGCCAGCCATGCATTGACGTCCACGCCGCTAGTGCCGTTGAATGTCCCGGGATCACGAGGGTGCAAGAGAATGACCGGTGACGGGTCTTGGTCACACTGGGTCGCTTGGTCGGTCATTGTGGTGGCAGCAACGCGCCGTCCGCTGCGAAGATCCAGTTCCCGGTGTTGTAGCGAGCGTACCCCGCACGTCCATCAAAGATTCTATATATATTCTCCCCGTAACAATATAAAGAATGAGGTCCGGTCCAGTCGCCTAGTTTGGCTTCAGCCTACGGAAACGTTTATACACTCCTTCGTAGGACGCAGAGATGTCGATATAATTGTGAGCTGGCGACACTTACACATCAGTGACAGGGGCGGAAAAGACTGACTTTAAATCATTGTTGAACTGATTAGCTTTCTCTGTGCAGTCGGTAATATTTCTTAGAGGATCTGATGTTGGCGACTTTACACCTTCGTCACTGCTATTAGATTTTACAAACTTCCACATTGAAATTTCTTTCTCGGAACCTATTCGTATTGTTTCTTTCATATAAAAAGACCACCATCCAAGCAATGTAATTTTTTCTAAATTGTAAAATTGAGGCGTATTGGCTAAATGTAACTGACCGCGCGCCTATGTTATGTCGTGTATGTTGTGTATGGGCATGGGCTCGTATAAGCAGAAGAATTGGAAACTCCTGGCTGAAAGTAAAAATGCACAACTGCACCTTTACATGTTTTGCATGCGAAAGAAACAGTTCTTCAAAACGCAGGTGATACATGTGCATGGTTGATTGCCGACGTAACATTTTTTGGGCCACAATTTTATGACGGACTCGCAACTGTTAATATTGTTTTTATTATAAATAATATTATTATTGATTGGTTGAGTGATTACTATAAATTTAATATTATTTGCTTGATATTGCTGACTGACTGCTGTATTCACTGTCGCAGTTTCTATTGCGTTTACTGTTACGGCCGGTGTCTATTGTTCGTAGTGAATACTTACTTTCTTCTTTGCCCATTCATTTGTTCACCACAGTTTCTTATCTCATGTTTGTATACAGTCAACCTATATTTTTACAGTAGTTTGTGCAACGAAGGAATATTATTGGCTGGGGTACCCCAGTTAATAATATTTTTTCGTTACACGTTCTTTTATTAGCGCCAGCATACGCATGTTGGCGGTTTGGCCAAATCCTCTAGTTGTAATTATCCTCGTTATGTTGTGGCCACAATAATAAAAGTTTATTTATTTATTTATTTTGCTTATGTTTGCTCGAAAATATATAAGGCCACACAATATGTCCGCTCGCAACCATGTCTGGAAAGGGACGCTAAGCCTACCCGCAGGGAAGCGAATAAAGAGCACGAGGATCAGTGTTACGAGACATCACACAGGAGCAGAGAAGAGCCGCGACTGACGCGGGTCGAGTACCACGGCTCAAAAGAAGTTCAGTTTTTATTATTGCGATAGCAATTATATGGACACTTCAACCGGATTTCTGCCGTCGGCGTCGCCGTCGTCGTCGCCGTCGCCGTCGCCGTGAGGTTCCGTATAGATAAAATCTTCGCCGCGCGCCGTATGCCCCAGCGGAAGCGTGCGGGGACGCGCGCTATCACGGAGAGCGAACGCACTCTATCTCCCACGCGCCAGCAAGGAAGCGGAAAGCCAGCGCCGGAGGGAGCAGGGGGGGGGCACTTCTCTGCCAACAACCGCGCTCTTCGCTCGTCCGCACAGTCTCTTATCTCTCCCACGCGCAAGCAAGGAAGCGGGAAGCCAGCGCCGGAGGGAGCGGGGGGGGGGGGGGGGGGGGAGGCGCACTTCTACGCTGCTAACAACCGCTCTCGGCGTTCGTTCGACCGCACCGTCTGTTATCTACACACGGCTCTGACCTTTACGCGCCGTGCATGCGCCGCTCAGTTTCCGTTGAAGCGATAGACCGCACGTACCTTCGCCCGCTGCCAGCGTTTTGACAGTCGTTGGCTGCAGTCATTCTGTGTGATCTATTCATGTTTGTTTGTACGCGCTCACACCACGCTTGTTCATTCAGTTAGTAATAGTCGGGCCACATTTTCCAACGCACGCTACACATGCAATGCTGCCCAGATCGGCAGTGCAGCACTACAGGTGTGTTCCTTCGCACGCGCTGCCCACGGTAAGCGCTTCTCATCAACACCACCGTTTCACACGCGCCTTCTCGTGGTCATCGAGTCTCTCTTCATGTCGGTCTACTTACGCCGCAGCACACCTGCTTACTTAATCAGCTCATGTTTACTACAACTCATATTGCTACCAAGGCCGCTCACCTTACTTCGTATGACATTGCTGTGTTGGTATCGCATTCATTGCTTCGCCCTTAGGGTGAAACTGTGACATTTTTTTACTTCGCATAAACTTGATTCCTCACCTTTTGGGAATACGAAATCACTAAGAGTGGATTCTCGAAGCCGACACGCCCAAATGTTCTTTTTTTTTCTTTTCTGATGCATTCCCCTATGTACAGAGCGGATTCGCAGGGCCTCGCTTGCGCTTTCTGCATACGAAATGTCAGACGAACACTGGCAGCACGTCTCTCTCGTGCTGTTTCGTGCCACTGCCTGTCGCACTGTAGCACCTTCTGCGGCTGGCCATCGAAAGCTTGTGCTTTCCCAGCTTACACTGTTATTATTAAGCTGGTTCTCTTTCACCGGAATACAGGACCCACATTCAAGAAAGGAACTCTTGTGAGTGCCTTGCTCGCAAACCAATTGAATTGCATGGGAGTGGGCTGCGGATGTTTTTCGAAAATATAGGCTCGCTCATTTTATTCAGAGTAGGGTAATTTTGAAGGCGCGGAGCTACACAGCAAAGAGAACAGAAGAGAGGGAGTTAAGATGCGTGTTTTTTTACGAGAAGCGCCTTTTCTATGGACATGTGATAATGCCAACGTGCACAGAAAGCAATAGACGACTTGATGGAATTGAATCTGGTTTACGTTCCAAAGGAGCACGTGGGCTATAAGGTACGCCGTAGCGGTGGCCTCTAGAATAATAGCGGCCACCGAAGGGCTATTTTTTTTAATCTGTACTTTAAATACGTTGCAGGCGTGTGCTTTGTAGTACGCCCAATAAGACTGCGGCCGCCACTGCCCGTGACAGAACCCGTGACATCTTGCAAAGCAACAGAACGCCATATATTCATAGTGAAAGCGTGTCTCGTAAGTAATAAAAAGTGATGACGCCATAGTTGGTTCGCGCATCAAATTGGCCCATATTAACAATTTACAGCCTTAAATAAAAACATTATTCCCTAAATTTTCTAGGAACCGGTCTTTCTTTTCATTGCCTTCTGCCATGGCCTTCTCTGTGGGTTCTTGCACATATCGAACATTTTATGCGCTACAAAATGGGAACAAACTCTTCCTTTTCACATTAAACATTTATCAGCTTTGAATGGGATCGCCAAACCTGTAATAACGACATGGGCTAGGTAATTAATTGAACAAGTACTAGTTCAACATTGCCTCCGTCTTCTTGCGCCTCCCTTTACACGCAGGTGGTACGAGCAGGGCTCCTCTATTTAAAGACAAAAAAAATTAAAAAAGACGCGCGATATACTCTGCTAATTCCTGCGCATTTCTCTTGAATCCTCCTCTATGCAAGCACATGTGATCTGTGTTCTGTCGAAACCGTTGGTCGGTGCCGCGTGCAACTTGGCCAGCAGCCAGCATTCGATGCTCCCAATGCCACAGCGCAGGCGCCGAGTCGTGCCTTCCGACAACCGAACTGCATGACGCGCATATCTCGGGCAAACATGAGGAAGACACGCGCGCGCGGAAACACCCTGGCAAATGCTTCTGCTAAAAGGTTTCTGCAATATGTCGACGAAAGACTTCGCAAATCCACCTTTCGGTGAAGCGAGCTCTGTTTACTCATTTTACTCAAACTTTACAGGTGCACTACGTTTCTTGCATTGCAGTCAGTGATATTTTTTGCAAATTTAGCACATTTCGCAAATGCTAAGCCATGAATTGCTGGCATAAATTGCAATTCCTGTCGTAAAAAAGCAGCAAATAAAAGCAGCTCTGGCGCGTCATCACTTCAAAAGGCGACAGCGAAAGCTATGAACTTGCGCATTCTTGTCTCACCCGTAATGACACTGATATCGCAGACACTGGCCAACGCCGTAAATAGATATACGCCCGCTACTTGGCTTGAACTTGTCCCTTCTTGATACACGCTGATTGCAAACTTTTGACGTGTCTTCTGCGCACCGCAATCGGCCCGTAAAAGCAGCATAAAACTACCATTCCACACAAAATAGGCACTAAGCTATCAGTTCCTAAAGAAAAAAAAAGCACGTGTTCATCATGCGAGTTCTGCAGAGCGGCTGTTCACTATTAGACAACCATGCTACTTTCGCGTCACGTGCTACTGTTACAGTGCACACTTAGTTAGGCTCGAATGCCGTCTTTACGTGAGGTCATTAGCTGCAGCTATCTGATGTGGATTACAACTTTTCCCAACGTTGAAATAGACCCCGCGTAATTAATATAATGTGTGCGCCTGCTTTTCGCATATCCTTTTTATTACAACAAACTCCTCAGCGCCGCGCTGTCTAAGTACTATCAGCGCTATCGCGTTCACCATGCATAAGCTGCAATGCGCGAACCGTGACTGGAGCTACGCTCTCGAGGAAAAAAAAAGGGGGGGGGGAGCTAGTTAATTACGTCATTCTAGCAATGCGAATAGCCCCGTATTGTCGTCTGCTTTCTTTGTGGAGCTACAGTTCCAATAATATACCGGCCTGTCAAGCAGCGCTCGCTCATTGAGAAACAAAACATGACAGAGAGAGAGAGAGAATAGTTACGAATTAATAATACTGATAGGGAGTATTTTTTTATGACCAGTGGTGCGCCATGACGTAGCGCACTGCGCTAAGGGCTAAGCACGTCCGCGCTTCTCGGCTGGCCAGTGTATTGTCTCTCCGCAAATAATGTAGACGACTGAAAACACGGAGGTATGCCCATTGCTGTAGTTGTAACACCTATTTCAGAATTTTTTCATATTTTAAACAAAAAAAGCAGCACCAAGTTGCGCTCGCCATGGTTGTATCGAACTCCAGTTCTGCGGCACATGCAGCTTGGTGCTCGAACCATTAGTCCACACATAATGCTTGCTGTTTTTTTTCTTTCTTTTTTTTTGCGGGAAACAAACCGATAAACGCGTCAAGAACTCTCTTATATCTTCGAGCTGCACGGCGACGAAAGACGCACATACAGAGCGCTATCGAGAATACGCTTCTCAGGTCGCGGTCAATCATCACAGGAAACACTAAAATGGTGGTAAGGGAAAGTACCTTACAAGTACATAAATTCGTATAGATCTTTCAGTCGGACGATCATTTTAATAAAATGATTTGCTGACGACTATAGGTTCGGCATTTTCGATCCAATACGCGAGATTTCCACGGGCTGTGCCCTCCAATGAGTAGGAACATGTCAAAGGGCACATCGTCACAGCTAGCTGGCACCAGAAATCGCACGGAAGAAGGATTTAAATCGAAGCCTTTGTGAAGAGTTTGTTGAAGCACATCCGAAAATAAGATAACATCCCTGCATCCTATAAAACAATGTTCCATCGCTTCGGGTGCATGACAAAAGCGACAATTAATGGACGTTACGAAAACGTCTTTTGAACGTAGCCAAGCCCTGACAGGCAAGGTTTCAGAATGTAATGCAAAATATGTGCGCATAAAATGCCTCTTCACCTACGAAAACGTTCATTTTTCCAATTTTGGTCACAATCGCCCGCGTACTTCTAACGTGCCGACGCCCACTAGCTGTTCGAGGTGATCGCCACGTGTATCACACTGCATAGCACGGGTTCCTTTTCGCCAAAAGACGCAGGAATGCAATGGGCAAATTTCGGGCATTTGATTAACCGCTGCACGAGAGCTTCGTTTCACATTGGATTCCGAGACGAGTGTTGGACCTGGATGATCTTTCTCGGGAGCGTCGCTGTGCCCGCGGCTCCCGAGTCGCAGCTCATATTGAACGGAATATTACCTCCAAGCACCGGAATAAACTCCCGCCTGACGTCGTTCTATTTATCCATCCTGCTAACTTGAAGTACATCAGCGAGGACACTGCGTGGCACAAGACCACACCTCTTTTGCGTAGGCAATTGGGGGACGGGGTTTAATTTATAAATGAATGCATAAATGGATATAGAGATGATGGAGAGAGAGAGGAGTGACACGGCATATGGATAATAAGTAAATAAATAAAACCCAATGCACTAATTGTATGTGAAGAAATAATCAGTATTAAAATTATGGGATTTCACGTGCCGAAACCACGATCTGATTATGAGGCACGCCGTAGTGGGGGACTCTGGAAATTTGGACCACCTGGGGTTTTTTAACGTGCACCTAAATCTAAGTACACGGGTGTTATCGCATTTCGCCCCCATCGCTATGCGGCCTCCGTGGCCGGGATTCAATCCCGCAACCTCGTGCTCAGCAGCCCAACGGAAGAAATATTAAGTATTAATAATAATATATTAATATAATCCATATAGGCTCGTTTCAGCCGCTTTAACAGTTGTGCGGCTGTGGTTTTCAAGACAAAACTGATCCGAGCACACCGGTTAAGCGGAACCTATGACTAACCTAGAATGCTTAATGCACTCGTGCAAATGTTTTGCGTACGCTTTATTCAAACTTAGGAAAACGTTTTTTTTTTTTTCAAGCCTGCATTCCTGCACTCCTTCAACAAGCGAACATACTAAATTTTTTAGTCGTCCCAAATTTTCTCACCTATATATTTTTGCGCACAGATAATCACATTTCGTAATAATCCCATTAGTTTAGTTCACATGCCGCCGACACCACATATTGTTTCTCGTTTCATATCATTCACACGAAGTGTTTTTAGGACACGAATGGGAAAGCATACTGACAATATTCTCGCAAAATGCGTGCCGCTCAATGAGTGAATTGCATTCTAGAATTACGCCAGAGGTACCTTTGGGGGCATATCTATAGAAATACCGGTTCAGTCATGAGCCGAATGTGCGTCGTTTAGTTTGGGTCAATCACGCGAGCCATTAAAGAAGAGCGCCACGAGACAACGGCGTCATCCATAAAGTCTGTTCGTTGTAGCTGTGGCTGTAGAGGAATTAGCTGCCGAAACTTCAGTGTTGCCTGTACTTCGCTGGAGAACGCGACCTTGCTGCTAGTGCACGGACAAACTTTAGATGTGTAGTTCGCAGGAAAGGATGTCACGATAAAGCCTCTCATGGGGCCCTGGACGACTTGTCTAACGTGTTCTTGCTTCTTCCCACGAAATAAATAAAGAAATGAAAACGATGGAAGAAGTTTCTTTGTGAACAGCCCTTCGTGGTCGTGTGCAAGATTTTATGGTCTACGACTAAAAGCCCCCGGGGGATGTGCGGCGATGGCGTTCGGTCGCTTCATGCAAAGCAAAAACGATGTTTGATTTAGTGGGTTCACTGAATCATTGTGTTTAGTGGGGCGTAGAAAATAGACGAAAAACGGCCAAAATGTTTCGCAAAATGTGCCATTTTGCTTTACACCAAAAGCGTATTCGATGTAAAGCACACTACAGGGTAAAGCAATTACGTATCTCTACTTTCCTGTCACTTTACCTCCCCCTCCCCTCTCTACCCAGCGTAGGGTAGCAAACGGGATCTTCCCATCTGGTTAACCTCCCTGCCTTTCCTCTTTCTTCTGTCTCTCTCTGTGCGTTTAACCGTTGAATTGCAATGCAGAAAGTCACTTGATTCCGACGGTTACATTAAACAATCAGAGTGAATGCACAAAACAATGAAAGAAGGCGACGTTGGCTAGCAACTCAGTTTATTTAGAGAAAAAGCTTCGATTGGTTTATTATTATAATATTGCTGTCATGGATTGCATGAAGGAACAATATTCCTCAGAAGAATGAGGCAGTGCTCCACCGCACACGAAATGTATGTCATGTGCATATGCGCATCTCGACAAATGAAACATGTGGCAAAGAATGATCTTTGCAAACTAACATGGAAACTCGAAAACAAATACTGTCGTTAAATTCCTTATAATAACATGATTTATTTATTCGGAAAGTTCCGAGCAAGGCTGACGAATTTTTTTTCCTAATTATGGCATGTGAGTTTGTCTTTTTCGCATTTCGCAATAAGTTTCATGTTCTTCTTCATTCGAGGAAAAAAAAATGTCGCGCGGGGCGAGGTCAGGTGAATAAGGCGCCTGGAGCGATGGAATCATGCTTACTCACCTGACTTTGCTCCGTGCGACTTTTTTTGTTTCCTCGAATGAAGAACATGAAAGGACTGCGATTTCACGACGTAGAAGAGGTGAAGGAATAAGCAAGAAAGGAGCTATCAGTCATCAAAACAGACGAGCTTGAAAAACGTTTCGAAGAATGAATCGCAGAGTGGACAAGTGTATCAAGTGTGATGGAGACTACTTTGAATGTTATAAGGTTGTTTTGTAAAAAATAAATAAATACATAGCTTTTTAAAAAATAATTCCGGTTATTTTTGGGTACCCCCTCGTAGTAGCGTTTTTATATTTTCAAACCTGGTCTGTCTCGTAGAAAAGTTATAAGCGACAACTTGAAGAGTGCTAAATCATAATTCCCGAATGAAATGTGTCTGTGCTCGCCAGTCTATTGCGATGCTCTCCTATAGGACGACAACAGTGTCATTTGAGAAGGAAATAGCACAAATATAGTAGCACTGAAAACAGAGTTAAGGTGGGAAGTGAGCAGATGTGCGTGTAGGAAGCGGCCGACAGACAAACCAATACAGTGAGAAGCAGTCGAACTTCAAGTAAGAGCTGTATTATTACTTTTGCATTATTAACTATCAATAAACTGGAAGATAATTCGAAGATAGGCGTGCTGGCCGTGGGTGTCTGACTTTGAACATAATATCTGAGGAGCTCTAAATAGCCCTAAACGAACTTGTTACCTTCTGAAGGCTAGGCTGCAAATGCTCTTTTCCTTAGGATATGCTGAACGCGACAGCCAGAGACAGCGCATCAATATATTCGCAACGGTAATCTATACAGGCTTGACGTGCATGATATTTTGCATTCTGTATGGCATTCAACGCATATAGCTACTTAACACTTATACAGTTAACATCAGGCGTCTCTTTTTTAGTGACGTTATATTCACCGTATCTTACGCGCAAACTTTCCAAAATTATCTACGTGAAAAATCTCCCGCAGTGCAACACATACTTGTTTTTCCTCAATATGGGCGTGAAAAAGTGGTACTGGCATCTTCATTAGCACTAATTGGCCACGCACCACTGACCAAAGAAGTCCTAATGAGCTTTCTGACGTGGATTTTATCAATGAACACAGGCATGAGTGCACACCACAAGTTTCCAAGCACCATGAGTTTAGATTCGCGGCTCTTAACGCGGCCCGCAAAAACATTTTTCTGCATACTCTTGTCCTGCATTTACTACCATCCTTCATAGCAGTGTGTTTTCTTTCATTCTTTTTTTTTTCACCTGCAAGAGCAGAGCGCCAGGCTAGAGGAGCTATATATTCTTGGCCGACCAGTCTGCATTTCCTCGAACTTTCCGGTTTCTCTCCATGTCTGCCTGCATTGTTCTCTTTATCAATAGCATCGAATAGCCCATGTTTTGGCTTGTCTTGTTGACTGAAGTTTTTTAATCTGGATTAGAGCTATTCTCTGCCTGTATTGACTCGTCATGCTAATACGTTCGTATCAGACGCCTTTAAATCAGAAAAAATTATTATCCATCAGAAGATTTGTCAAGAGGCTTTCGTTATTGGATAACTGGGACGACAGTAAGTACAGCATTGGCACGAACGACAAGACACACAAGAAGCAGGCGACGTACTAGTCCTTCTTGTTGGTCTTCTCGTTAGTCTGCTCATCGGGACCATGTGCAGTAGTCAAACTAAATGCAAGAGTTTGCGAAGATCGCTATGCTTTACCGCCGCGAAGGTCAATCATTCTCCTTTCTTTCTTTCTTTTTATAGGGCGGGGGGGTGGTATTTGCAGAAAGAAGTGGCCTCGCATTTGCAGGATATGAATACACTAGCAAACTAGTGAATCCCGTGCTGAGCACACAATTGCGGAAATTTCCGCTGGCGCGCGTGACCCAATTTATCCTTTACCCCCCCCCATCTCCACATTTCGCCATCGCACGGTGTCGCAATCGTTTCGTAAGTCGCTAATTCCCCAGTGACTGCTATATAAATTGAGACGCTTAATAGTGTGCAAGAAAGCGGTAAAATCACCACGAAAACTTACTTTTACAGCTTATTGTGCATTCGTATTCACCGGGTCTATTGAATTGGATTCATTTTCCTACTTTTGTCTTAAGCGTTTGCGCAAATGGGATACCGTCCAGATCTATAGCACCAAGCGTCTCAAGCGCAGGCTTCTGCGAGTTGATTACACTCTTCAAGCATGTGTTCGTGACCTTCTGGCTGGAGCATTAATCCTCTGCGTGCGGGGGCCTGGGTTCAAAACCGACCGTTGGACATTGCTGTTTATTAATTACGAGTTGATATGGTATTTTGCGCATATGTTAAGCGCTGTCGATATGTGAAAACGCCACTAACTGTGAATAATTATATATATATATATATATATATTATAAGAAGATAACAAACAATGACACCAAGGACAACATAGGGGAAATTACTTGTACTTATTAATTGAAATAAATAACTTATCAATTAATGGAAAATGAACATGGATGAAAATATTTTTTCATCCATTTTCATTTTCCATTAATTTATAATTTCTTTAATGTCACCTACGTTGTCCTTGGTGTCATTATTTGTTGGCTTCTTATGATATGATTAATAAAAATTCGGCCCCTTGGTTCCCTTTCTTCTCGTTCATTACATAACGAGGGCTCGAATCCGTCAACATTAATGCCTTCAGGTAGCATATTTGGGCTTCTTGACCAGTTGCCTTCAGGCTTCACCCAAAAAGATCACGTACTAGAGACGCATGCGGCAGAAAGGATGTTCCACATCCGCCACCTAGGTTTGGGAGTGGGGGCGCTGCCTAACACTGCCAGGGTCAGTTGTAGTAAAAAGCATAAATACCCCAGAAAGTGGATGGGAGAATGGCGCCGCGGTAGCGCAATGGTAAGAACACCGCACGCGTAATGCGAAGACGTGGAATCGTTCCCCACTTGCGGCCAGTTTTTTCATCCGTTTTCATTTTCCATTAATTTATCATTTCTGTAATTCAATTGGTAAGTACAAGGAATTTCCCCTATGTTGTCCTTGGAGTCATTGTTTGTTGGCTTCTTATGATATGATTATAAATATCGGGCCCCTCGGTCCCCTTTCTTCTTGTTCATATATATATATATATATATATATATATATATATATTGTTGCAGGAAGAAAGCAGGCCCACGAGTGTAGAAGGATGTATATTTACAAGCGAAGAAATATGGCGTTCAGGCAACGGCCAGAGTCTTCGTCTTCCTCTCGTTCGCGTCACCTTCTTCTTTCCCTTCACCGTAACATCACCCTCCCGGTGGGGTTAGCTCCGTCCCGGTGTAGGTTATGGAGCGTCGCTTAATGGGGAGACATAGGGCTTGAGCCTGGCGACGTGAACAACATCGCTGGTGACGTTGGGAGACACTGAAGGCTGACCGACTGGGGCGATCTCGTATGTCACGTCGGACAGTTGTCGTAAGATCTGGTATGGACCAGAATAACGGGAAAGTAGTTTTTCCGACAAGCCGACTCGACGTGAAGGCGTCCAGAGAAGGACAAGGGAACCAGGTGAAAAATGGTGGTCTCGGTGCCGAAGGTCGTAGCGTCGTTTTTGAGAAGCTTGCGAGACTGTGAGGCGATGACGGGCGACCTCTCGGGCCTGGGCGGCTAAGGCAATAGCATCGCGAGCGTAACCAGTGCTGGGTGATTGTACTGCGGAAGGTAGCAACGTGTCGAAGGGCAAGGTGGGGTCGCGGCCATACAAAAGGTAAAATGGGGAGAATCCGGCAGTATCGTGACGGGACGAGTTGTATGCGAAAGTGATGTACGGTAAAGCGACGTCCCAGTCGCGGTGATCGTCGGAAACGTACAGGGCCAGCATTTCGGTTAGTGTGCGGTTGAGTCGTTCGGTGAGGCCGTTCGTTTGAGGGTGGTATGCGGTAGCGAGCTGGTGTTCTGTAGAACAGGAGCGGAGCAGATCATCGACGACCTTTGAGAGAAAGTAGCGGCCGCGATCCGTGAGTAACTGGCGAGGGGCGCCGTGGTGCAGGATGACGTCGTATAGTAGGAAGTCGGCGACATCTGTAGCGCAGCTGGTTGGCATCGCTCGTGTAATGGCATATCTCGTGGCATAATCTGTTGCTACAGCAATCCATTTGTTTCCTTTCATAGAAATAGGAAAGGGGCCAAGGAGGTCGAGGCCCACACGGAAGAAGGGCTCTGTAGGGATAGCAATTGGTTGAAGCAAACCAGCAGGAGGCATAGCAGGCGTCTTGCGGCGCTGACACAGGTCGCAAGAAGTGACATAACGGCGCACAGAGCGATAAATGCCGGGCCAGAAGAAGCGGCGCCGCAGGCGGTCGTAAGTACGAGTGATGCCCAGATGTCCAGCAGTAGGAGCGTCGTGAAGTTGCTGGAGCACGGCCAGTCGAAGGTGCTTTGGAACGACTAGGAGCAGCTCCGGGCCATCAGGACGAACACTACGACGGTATAAAATTCCATCGCGCAAGGTGAACATCCGCAGAGACGGGTCATTAGGCGAGGAGCTTAGGCGTTCCATAAGTGTTCGAAGAACAGGATCTTGGCGTTGCTCGTCGCCAATATGGAGAAAGCCGGAGAGAGACAGAATACTGATGTCCGAGTCTGCATCGGTATCGTCCGGTTGATCCACGGGATTGCGGGACAGGCAGTCAGCGTCTTTATGCAGGCGCCCTGACTTATACGTAATAGAAAATGTATATTCTTGTAGACGCAATGCCCAACGTGCAAGTCGTCCAGTTGGGTCCTTCAAAGAGGAGAGCCAGCAGAGGGCGTGATGATCGGTTACGACGCAGAAGCTCCGACCGAAAAGGTACGGCCGAAATTTCGCGACCGCCCATACGAGCGCGAGGCATTCCCTCTCAGTGATGGAGTAATTTCGCTCGGGCGTGGAAAGAAGGCGGCTGGCGTAAGCGATGACACGGTCATGGCCCTGTTGACGTTGAGCGAGGACAGCGCCGATGCCATAACCACTCGCGTCAGTTCGTACTTCAGTAGGCGCAGAAGGGTCAAAGTGTGACAGAATCGGGGAGGTTGTAAGCCGCTCGATCAGGGTAGAGAAGGCTTGCTCCTGCAGTGGTCCCCAAGAGAAAGAGGCATCTTTCGTAAGAAGGTCAGTGAGAGGGCGAGCGATGTCGGCAAATTGTTTCACAAATCGCCGGAAATAAGAGCATAAGCCCAGAAAACTACGGACATCGTTTGTTGAACAAGGTACAGGAAAATTGCGCACAGCGTGGACTTTCTGTGGATCAGGTTGGATTCCGGCGGCGTTGACGAGATGGCCGAGCATGGTAATTTCACGGCGACCGAAATGGCACTTGGAAGAGTTTAGCTGAAGGCCAGCCCTGCGAAACACGGAGAGTATGGTCGTGAGGCGCCTCAGGTGGCTCTCAAAGTTCGACGAAAACACAATCACATCGTCGAGGTAACAGAGGCATGTAGACCACTTCAAGCCGCGCAGCAGAGAGTCCATCATGCGCTCGAATGTAGCTGGCGCATTGCATAATCCAAAGGGCATGACTTTAAATTGGTACAGGCCGTCCGGTGTGACGAAGGCGGTTTTCTCGCGGTCCATCTCGTCGACGCTAATCTGCCAATAGCCGGAGCGGAGGTCAATTGATGAAAAGTATTGGGATCCGTGAAGGCAGTCAAGAGCGTCGTCAATGCGAGGCAGGGGATAAACATCCTTCTTTGTTATCTTGTTGAGGTGACGGTAGTCAACGCAGAAGCGCCACGAGTTGTCTTTTTTCTTTACTAAGACAACCGGTGATGCCCACGGGCTACTGGAAGGTTCAATGATGTCCTTGTCCATCATCTTGTCGACCTCTTTCTGGATTATGGCCCTTTCTGTTGCGGAGACACGATATGGCCGCCTATGAATGGGGCTGGCGTCACCGGTGTTGATGCGATGCCTCACAACAGATGTCTGACCAAGTGGACGGTCGTCCAAATCAAAGATATCCCGATAAGATGACAGGAGGTGACGAAGAGCTGTTCTTTGCTCGGAAGGAAGGTCAGGGGCGATCATCTTACAAACATCGTCCGCAGGCGTCGAGCACGAAGGAATGGGTGACAAAGGTGCGTTGGTACTCAGGAAGGATTCGCAAGCCAAAGAAGAAATCTCAAATTCATCCAAAGGAGTGAAAAGTGCGACGGCAATGCCGTGTGGCAGCACATGCGTCGAAAATCCAAAATTGAGGATGGGCACCCGAGCGCAGTTTTCGAGGATCCGGATTAAGGTGCTCGGTAGGGCAATATTTCGTGACAAAACCACGTCAGTAAGCGGAGACACGACGTACTCGCCATCAGGTACGGGAGGACAGGGCGTCAGGAGGACATTCGTAGCCGCCTGTGGAGACAGCCGTGCAAACTCAGCAGAACATAAGCGGGGTGAAGCACAAGTTGTTGCGTCTGCGTCGGCAGGAAGCGGCAGATCCAGCTGTACAACACCTGCGGAGCAGTCAATTTGGGCAGAGTGTTTCGAAAGGAAGTCGAGGCCGAGAATTAGGTCGTGTGGACAGTGCTCGAGGACGATAAATAAAACAACGCTATAATGGCCCGCAATGGTCACACGTGCTGTGCACATTCCAAGAACAGGTGAAGTACTCCCATCGGCGACTCGCACAGTGCACGGTACGGCGGGAGTCAGAACCTTTTTGAGCCTTCGGCGGAGAGCAGCGCTCATAACTGAAAGCTGCGCTCCTGTGTCAACGAGAGATGTGACAGGAACACCATCAACTTCAATGTCCAGTAGGTTTCCACGTGTAGGCAGGGTCAACAGAGGATTTGTGGGCCGGGTCGGAGTTGCAGCTTCACCTCCGGGAGCTGCACCGCCTAGTTTCCCGAAGGGAAGCGACCGGTTGCAGATGGGGACGAAGAGCGGTGAACGAGAGGCGAACGGGACCGACGGCCTTGCGGAGACGGGGAGCGGCTGGATCTTGATGGAGCACTGTCGGCGTTGATGTTCCGAGGCGGCGTGTAGGGCGAGAAAGTGCGATTGTCTGGTACTTGGCGGTAGTGACTCGGAGACGACCACCGAGGAGACGACGACCAGCGATTACGGCAATGACGGGCGATGTGTCCAATACCGGAACAATTAAAACAGATGGGTCTGTCATCCGGTGTGCGCCAGTCAGCGGGGTTGCGGCGGAGTGGCGGAAAGCTTTGCGTCTGGGAGCGAGCGGCCGGAGAAATCTGGTAGGTGTTCGTATGGCGGACCGAGCAGAGAGATGGAATGCCCAAACTCGCTATTTCTTCCCGAACGACCGCTTGTATAAGCGAGATAGCGGGCACACTTTCCCGACAGTCGGAACGAATTGGAGCTGGAGCCATGGCCTCCAGCTCACGGCGAACGATACGCGTTAGATCTTCTGATCCTGTCGGCTGAACGAACCGCGGCGGGTCTGCGCACGAAGATGTCGCGGCGGTATTGGGCAGCCTGTCGAAATGTTGAGGGACGCGGCGGCCTTTCGCTTGTTCGAAGCGCCGGCACTCCTTTATAATTGCATCCACAGTGGCACAGTCCTTACACATCAGGAGATTGAAGGCGTCGTCTGCAATACCTTTTAGTATGTGACCAATCTTGTCCGCCTCGGTCATGGTGTTATCAGCCTTGCGGCAGAGAGCCAGCACATCCTGTATGTACACGACATAGGATTCTGTGGACGTCTGAGCGCGGCATGCAAGTTCTTTTTTTGCTGCCAACTGACGACCGACAGGTCTGCCAAACAGGTCACGCATTTTTTCTTTGCAGACGTCCCAGCTGGTTAGGTCAGCTTCATGCGTATCGTACCATTGCTTCGCAGTTCCTGTCAGATAAAACATGAGGTTTGCGAGCATCATTGTTGGATCCCACCTGTTGTTGTCGCACACTCGTTCGTACATCGTAAGCCAGTCCTCGACGTCGGTGTTGTCCGTGCCACAAAATGTCCCCGGGTCCCGCAGATGAGTGAGGATGACCGTTGGCGTGGACTGCTGAGGCGTTGTCGGTTGTGTCGGTTGATCTGCCATTGTGGCGGCAGGTAGATGACGTCCACTGCGAAGTTCCGTGATTGTACCCAGCACCTTCCACCAAAATGTTGCAGGAAGAAAGCAGGCCCACGAGTGTAGAAGGATGTATATTTACAAGCGAAGAAATATGGCGTTCAGGCAACGGCCAGAGTCTTCGTCTTCCTCTCGTTCGCGTCACCTTCTTCTTTCCCTTCACCGTAACAATATATATATATATGTATTGATCAGGATGTTTATAGGATGGCACTCGAAGCAGCGCAAGGGCGACTGTCCAAAAAGCGCAGCACGGACTCTCAGCACGAGCGGCGCTCGAGAGCCGAAGTACCCACTAGAAGGTACTGGTGAGGGAGACCCACTTCAAGGCGCTGGAGCGAACCACCCATTACAGAGTTCCAACGCTTCACTACAATTACCCCGGGTGTGAAAAGGGAGCCGCCCGGCGACTTAACAGGTTGTCACCATGAGTGGGTCATGGTATATCTTGAGGGGCTCCACATTGATGATGTCGCGCCCTCGACGGCGCATGTCCGAAGACGGTTCAACGGGTTCGATGAGGTAATTTACTGGGGACGTGCGTTCGACGACATGGTAGGGGCCTTCGTATTTGGGCAGCAATTTCGAAGAGAGTCCAGTTGCGGTGGTAGGGACTGAGAGCCAGACGAGCGCCCCAGGAAAAAACGTGGGCGCAGAAGTGCTGGTGTCGCCGCGAATGCTCTTCTGCCGCTCTTGTTCATTTGTAGTAAAGCCCCGGGCCAGGTCGCGACACTCTTCAGCATGTCTGGCTGTGGCAGATATGGGGGTATACTCAGACGTGTCTGGCTTGTATGGAAGGATCGTGTCAATCGTGTGCGACGGGTGGCGGCCGTACAATAAGAAGAACGGTGAGAAGTCAGTAGTACTCTGAGGGGCGGTATTGTAGGCGTACGTGACGAAGGGCAGAATGGCATCCCAATTGGTGTGGTCGGCAGCGATGTACATTGAGAGCATGTCGCCGAGCGTGCGGTTAAATCGCTCTGTGAGACCGTTTGTCTGTGTGTGGTAAGCAGTAGTTTTGCGGTGAACGACGTGACACTCTTTGAGAATGGCTTCGACGACTTCCGACAAGAAGACACGGCCTCGATCGCTGAGTAGCTCCAGGAGTGGACCGTGACGCAGTATGAATCGGTGAAGCAGGAAAGAGGCAACATCTCGTGCTGTAGCCGCTGGAAGGGCGGCAGTGTCGGCGTATCGCGTGAGATGGTCAACAGCGACGATGGCCCAGCGGTTACCAGCCGACGTCAGAGGAAGAGGTCCGTATAAGTCGATGCCAACGCGCCCAAACGGCCGCTTATGACATGGCAAAGGTTGTAGACCTGCTGGCGAGAGGTGCGGCGAAGATTTCCGGCGCTGACAATCGAGGCAGGAGCGAACAAATTTCTGCACGTACCGGTACGTTCCCCGCCAAAAATACCGTTGTCGAATTCGGTGGTAAGTTTTGTATACCCCAGAGTGTGCACACTGCGGATCAGAGTGGAACGATTCGCATATTTTAGAACGGAGACTGCGGGGTACTACCAGTAACCACTGGTGGCCGTCGGCGCTGTAATTGCGTCGGTGAAGGAGCTCGTCGCGAACGGCGAAATGGTGGGCTTGACGACGCAATGCGCGAGTGGGTGCTGTTGCCGACGGATCAGTGAGCAAGTCTATCAGCGAGACAATCCATTGGTCCTTGCGCTGTTCTGTAGCGATGGTGTGAAGGTCGATGGAAGAAACGGCCAGCTGAGTTCCTGAGCAGCGGGCGTTGTCGTCGGGTAAGGGGGAGCGCGAGAGGGCGTCGGCGTCGGCATGTTGGCGTCCGTTGCGGTAGAGCACGCGGATGTCGTAGTCCTGTAGACGAAGTGCCCAACGGGCGAGACGGCCTGAGGGATCCTTCAACGACGACAGCCAGCATAGTGCATGGTGGTCAGTAACGACATCGAACGGGCGGCCATACAAATAAGGGCGAAACTTCGTAAGGGCCCAGATGATCGCCAGGCATTCTTTTTCGGAGACGGTGTAGTTGGCCTCGGCTTTAGCAAGCGTACGACTTGCATACGCCACGACATATTCAGGGAACCCTGGCTTGCGCTGCGCAAGGACAGCGCCAAGGCCAAGACCGCTGGCGTCCGTGTGCACCTCTGTAGGGGCCGTAGGGTCGTGTGGCGTAGTATGGGCGGAGACGTCAACAAACGACGGAGCTTTGCGAACGCGTCCTCGCACACTGACGACCACGAGTCGAGGCGCCCTTTACTGCCAAGGAGCTTCGTCAGTGGCGATATAATAGTGGCGAAGTTTCGAGTAAAACGTCGAAAGTAGGAACACAGTCCTACGAAACTGCGCATTTCTTTGACGGACGTAGGTCTGGGGAACTCGGTTACGGCCCGAAGCTTGGCAGGATCTGGGAGAATTCCATCCTTGGACACGACGTAGCCCAGTATTGTCAGCTACCGTGCTGCAAATCGGCACTTCTTTAGATTCAACTGTAGACCGGCGTTGCTCAAACGCGTCAAAACATGCCGGAGACGTTGAAGATGCGTGGAGAAGTCCGGCGCGAAAACGACGACGTCGTCGAGGTAGCACAAGCACGTGTGCCACTTTAGGTTGCGCAAGACGGTATCCATCATGCTCTCGAAGGTCGCGGGCGCATTACACAGTCCGAACGGCATGACGTTGAATTCGTACAAGCCGTCGGGCGTAACGAAGGCTGTCTTCGGTCGAGCGTCCTCAGCGATAGGGACTTGCCAGTACCCTGAGCGCAAATCAAGCGATGAAAAGAATTCAGCTCCTTGGAGGCTGTCAATCGCGTCGTCTATTCGTGGCAGCGGATAGACGTCCTTGCGGGTTATCTTGTTGAGCCGTCGGTAGTCCACACAGAACCGTACGGAACCGTCATTCTTCGCAACAAGAACGACCGGAGACGCCCAGGGACTGTTTGATGGTCGAATAACATCCCGTCGAAGCATGTCGTCGACTTGCTCGTTAATGACACGACGCTCTGCAGGAGATACGCGATATGGACGTTGCCGCAGTGGCGGTTGGGAGCCAGTGTCGATGCCATGCGTGACAGTGGACGTGCGGCCCAAGGAAGTCTGCGCGACATCGAAAGATGGGCGAAATTCTTCCAGCAGGCACAGAAGCTGTGAACGCTGGACCGGCGTAAGGTTTTCATCGATGGAGGAGCCAAATACATCTTCGGGCGACGTATCCGACTTCGAAACAGCACTGAGCGTACAGGAGCTGGGCCAGTGCGTGTCATCGGGTGCGTCCACAATTTGTGCGTCTTCGAGGGGTTCCACTCTGCCGAGACATTGCCCGCTCAGCAATGTGACAGTATAGGGGGATGGATTGCTAACAAAAATGGCACTGTCACCGTGAGTGAGTTGCACTGTCGCAAAGGGGACCAACAATCCTTTCTTAGTGCGAACGCGATCGGATGGCGAAAGGAGTGCAATGGTGTCGCAGAGACCGTCGCAGTTCACTGACACAGCCGCTGACGCGTTCGGATGCACTTGGGTGTCGTCTGTGACGAGTATCTTCTTCGAAAGCGATGGTCTGTCTGCCGGCGTCATCTCTGAGAACGGCGAGAGTTCTATTTCGGCGGGTGTGCAATGAATGACGGCGTTGTGGCGGGAGAGAAAATCCCATCCCAGCATGATGTAATGCGAGCAAGCAGGAATGATGATGAATTTGACGGCATACATGGCGTCCTGAATGACTACGCGAGCTGTGCATACTGCTGTTGGGTGAATACTTTGGGCGCTAGCCGTACGAAGGGATAGCCCCGAAAGTTGCGTCGTCACTTTTCGGAGGAAACGGCTAAGTGGGGCGTCCATAACGGATACGGCGGCTCCAGTATCAATAAGGGCAGATGCTCGAACACCGTCTACAAACACGTCTATTATGTTCGAAGGTCTCTGCTGAGGGCTTTCACAGTTCGATAGTGTCGCATCCCTTGCCTCGTGGACTGCGACGTCTAGTTTTCCCGATCTCGTGCAACCTGACGTGGCCGCATCGGCGACAATGAGCGACGTCGTGGAGACGGTGAACGGCGGGTAGATGGAGCTGGGCGGAACGTCGGTGACCCAGGCGGTGGTGGTTCGTAATTAGGGTGCCTGGACTGGCTCATTATGGGTGATGCGACTCTAGGCGGCTGCACGCGATTGCAAAAACGTGAAACGTGGCCGGCGTAACCGCACGCAAAGCATATGGGACGGTTGTCGGAAGTGCGCCAACGGCTTGCCGAAGAGGGTCCCACCCATGGCTCAGGACGCGGTGGACGTAGCGGCTGCTGATATGGCTGCATGGTGGGCTGCAGACGGAGCCTAGTGACATCGGCACACGTAGGCGGTACAGCCGCTTCGAACGACGGTGGTCCAGCGACGGCTTCGGCGTAACTAAACGGGGCAGCCGCAGAGATGGCTTGGGCCGGTCTAGCGACAACTTGAGCGTAGCTAAGTGGCGCCGGTGCCGGAGGGCGCTGGTGACATTCGGGCATGACTTCGGCGATTTCCTGTTCAATCACTCGGCGGATGGGAGGCGCGAGTGTGGTTGATGGCTGTTCCACATGCTGCGGGTGGGCAAAGGGCAGCAGAGAGAGCTGGCGCGCAATTTCTTCGCGCACAAATGTCTTCATTTCTGCCAGCAAGGTTTTGTAGTCAGAAACGGTTGACAAGCCAGCGAGATCTGCGTCCCGTGCTGGCGGCCGACGGGTCAACGACCGCTGCCCGCGTAGCTCCTCATAACTCTGGCACAGCGTTATTAGCTCTGCCACCGTGCGAGGATTTTTGGCGAGGAGCATGGTGAAGGCGTCGTCGTCAATGCCCTTCATGACATTCTTGATCTTATCCAACTCGGACATGGTCGCGTTGGTTTTCTTGCACAAGTCCAGGATGTCCTCTATGTAACTGGTGAAAGATTCCCCTGCCTGCTGAGCCCGTTCGCGCAAACGCTGTTCTGCTTGTAGCTTACGAACAGGAGGGCGGCCAAACACGTCGATAATGGCAGTCTTGAAAGCGGACCAGGTCGGGAAATCGGACTCGTGGTTGTTGTACCACAGACTTGCTACTCCCGCCAGGTAAAATACCAAGTTGCTCAATTTTCCTACCTCGTCCCATTTGTTGGGTACGCTCACGCGCTCGTAGATAGCGAGCCAGTCCTCCACGTCGGTGCCATCCGCGCCAGTGAAGATAGGTGGATCGCGATGACGAGGGACACCGGCACATGCGGGTGGAGCGGGAGGAGGCGTTTGCTGGGAGGCGTCTTGCGGCATGGCAGATGGTAGTGCACGGGATCGAAGCTCCAGGGGCATCGAAGGGGCTTCGGAGCGGTTTTGAGGGTACAGCACTCTCCACCAATTGATAAGGATGTTTATTGGATGGCACTCGAAGCAGCGCAAGGGCGACTGTCCAAAAAGCGCAGCACGGACTCTCAGCACGAGCGGCGCTCGAGAGCCGAAGTACCCACTAGAAGGTATTGGCGAGGGAGACCCACTTCAAGGCGCTGGAGCGAACGACCCACTACAGAGTTCCAACGCTTCACTACAATATATATATATATATATATATATATATATATATATATATATATATATATATATATATATATATATTCACATCAGACCCGTTTAAAGCGAAGCTTTCTATGTGTACCCACCCGGCGACCGACACGAAACAGTAGTTTGTTTGGTAGACAAAGCAAGCTTCGCTTCGAAGACGTCCGTTATGCTCTATTCCGGCTCTTTTCACGAATTAAAGCTGAGAAAGCGCAGCTTACATTTCTTTTTGACCTCACTTTCCTATTCCGGCACTATCTTGATTTGAAACGAAGAATTTTTTTTCTTTTTTCTTGTAGCATACGAATTGCTGTGTTTGCAGTTCATACGTGAACATAGCAGCGCAGATGTACCAGCATAAATTAGGCTCTTCGCCTGGTCTCGTGCATCCTCGCGCTTTCGTTCTATTTTGTTCTAGTCAAGTTGCTCGTAAAAATATCTTTGCAGTTGTCGAGGGTGCGTTTGAAGTGCAAATACAGCCACGGCAGCGCGCACCAAGTTGACCTTATTGCGCAATTGGTATAAGAATTTTCTTACGCTGATCCTTTGTACACGTGAAAACGTTACCACCAGAGATTGGGATCGCGTACACCATGGGTGCGATCGGATATCTTTGTTCGAAATGCGTTTTGTTCAATTGCTGTGATGTCACGAAGTGGCAGTATGCAAAATTTTTTGACAACGGGAGGGAGAGAGCAGCCAACCGACAAGCGGTGAACCATGTCGTAGCCGCAGCCGCCGTTTTGATCCAATCAAATTCACAAGACTTGCCATGCGAAGCCGGTCTCGTACCGAGCGGATGATCGCTCGAACTTCACATCTCTCGTTGCGTTCTGCTCCTAGCAGACGACGTGCTCGTAATCAAAATGATTGACAGGAGCGTGTCGACATTTTGACGTCACCACCGCTTTCCGATTGGCTGCTCTCTACCTCCCGCTGTCACAAATTTTGCATACTGCCCCTTTGTGATATTGCAGCAACTGAACAGAACTCCAAACGACCAAAGATCTCCGGGCGCGCCCTATATCTGTGAAACGCTGTCCGTGCTTTTTTTTTCACCCTCACCTTTCAAGTAAATTTGTCTGCACAACGGGTACAAGTTTTCAGGGTGCAGAAGAGACATAATCAACGTGCATATCCTGCCCTACCTTTCTGTATGTTTTTTTTTTCGGGGATAACTTTCTCTTCGTCGTATCCGCTGTTCCCCCCGCAGCGACGGACAACCAACGAGCCCAAATCGACACGTCAAAGTCAACACCCTGTATTTTATCTTCTTGATAATAATGAAGGTTCTGTACAACGAATACTATACGGGAAGAGGAAACGCTACCAATCGGTAAAATTCACCGAAGGGTCTACAGAGATGTTTTAAGGAATTGCTCTGTACATCAAGCATTGCCTGCCTTGTCTCTCTTTGCGGTTGTGGAAACTGTCGCCTTTGATCATTCACGATGCTTCGAACTACGGAATAGTCTCTACAACGCATGCCATAAAATGCGTCATAATAGCGTTCACATCAGCTCGCTTTGTGCTTTGCCGCACTCTCTCATCATAAAGTAAACCTAGCGTCCACAATAACTGCATGTGCTAGGTAGTTTTGGAGGGCTTATTTGTTCTTAACCCTTTTCCTCATAGCGTTACTGGTTATATTAACTCTATGCTTTCCCTACCGGGGACAAGCCAGGATATTTGTTTTCACCCGCTATCTCACCCGCTAACTTAGTTTTCGCTCAGCGCAAGACGCGCCGGCATGATTTGGAACTTACACGATGTTATAGTTGATTCCATCTGTGGTGTATGTTCTCGTCGAACTTTGAGTAATCAGATGATATGCGCGACACGAATTCTGTAGTACTTTCCGGAAGGCACGCGGGCACCAGCGATTACACTGGAACGTTCGTTCGACGAGTCATGCATAAAGGCCGACGCACTTGACCCGCTGACCAGATTTCGACGATAATCGACCGTGCTCGCCGCTATCGTTGAGCTTTGAGTGCCACTTGTCTTGCTCGATACAGTTTCGCCCAATGAAGAGTCATGCTTTTGACAGTGTGTTAATAATCCCGTCACGACCACGTGCCATGCCAACATGTACCGCTCCTATGGGCACCGTTCACTGTTCATATGGCGCTACGACAGTTCATGTTTCGCCCCAGTATTGCCGACGCCGGCCGCTAGAGAGGTGATGAAAATGATGCGCCATTCCGAACGACAACGGCTTCCTTATCGTCGCTCGTTTGAGAGGTATGCCCTGCGCTTTGACGATATCAAGCTTACAATTGTTCACGCTGCTCATATCGATTGCGAACGCGTGCTATCATATGCAGAGCATGCGCACTTTGATATTTTCACAACTCGGACAGTCTTCTTTCGTGATAAGCGATCGAAAGTATCACGGCCAATGTATAGACCGTTTTTTCATGGGCGCCACCATTGCGTAGGCAGTGGCGTTATCTATGGGCAGTTGGCTTGCTGGCTTGGGCGAACGCCCGTGTTGTATGCTGTGGTATACGCTCAGCGGCAGTTTCTGGTAGATTTTTTCGCACTCGCGCGCTCTATGTAGCGTTAAATGGCGTCTTCTACGTGGGGAATGGTCCTGTGAGGCGTAGTGAAGGAATTTAAGTCTGAAGTAATTAAGCGGCTGGAGTAAACTGCTGGTGTTAGGGCGGACAGAGCACCCAGCGCGAGGTGGGCGCGTTTGTTTGAGCTTACAATCAGCCTCGGATATCAGTTGGGTATTTCTGAAAATTCGTGTTACGAATGTTACCTTACTGCAGCATTCTCAGCACTGTAATTCTAAGCTCTGGTTTAGCTGCAACGAGTAGTTACGAAACATTTGACTATCCTAACAGCGTGGGTACCGTTCTGCTGGAGAATAAGTCGTGCTGTTTACTTTGACAAGCGTTCAAGTTGTTATGCGTAGATACACTGGGCAACTGCCTTGTTTGCTGGGCGAGGTTTCCACCCACAAATAAAATAGTTTGGTTAATAATAACCGCATACTGTACAGTGTGAATCACACTTTTCGAGTGGTCGAACGACCAGCTGCAGACTGCACGAGCGCCCGGGGCAGCACTAAATGCTGTGCTATAGATATGTTTGTTCTATATAGCGTATGGTCCAAGTGGTCCACGAATGCGGCACGACCATGCGGAGTCTTATTGCGTAGTTATCCCATGTTCTGTTTTATTTTGCCGTAAAATGAGGACATATGAACTCTTTTTTTTTGTGCAGTCTCCCAAGTTCAGTCATTTACGACGCATTCACACACGTTACGGAAATTGTGTCCTTACAGATAGCTATTGGATTCTCTTTATGCGATCCCCTTTGTATATTGTACTTTACAGGACAAGCAAGGCAATGCCGATCTAAGCACGAAGCAATTGTGTGTATCATGTTGGTTTGCCAACCGCATTGCTCGCTGTGTTGAGCAAAGCCTTCGGCCTCTTGCAGGACTCTAACGTAGACATAGTGATTTGAAGTGTACTAGACTTAAAATGAGTGAGATCAATGCCGGTGGCTGATGCAAATGTTTTACAACAACTCTTCGTCGAGTGAAAACCGATACATCCAACATAGTTCACAAGACATACACACACCGCGGCTGATGATGCGCCTCGCATTTTTGCACATCCAAGAGACATTTCCAGATACTGTAGCTACTGCTCCACCTAAAGGCTACACAGTGGTTGTTCGACGACCTCGTAAGAACTGACATCCCGTAACTTGCACTCAGAACTAGCTAAAACACATGCGAATCGTTCCGGAGCGCGCGAGCGGCAACACATTCAAGCCGCGCCACGCCAGCTCGCCCAAGCCAGAGAGGAGGAAAGGCTCGTCGTGCGCCCTTTCCTCCTCGCCCGATGAAAAGGTCTATACAGCGTCTCTCCAGTTTTGCTGGTTTTGACACTGGCCGTCCCAAAGCTTCACTTGTAGTGGCGCATAGATCGCGCGCAAACTGCAATGAACGGTGTCTATTGAGGGGCAATCTGGGCTTGTTCATGTGAACCTGCAAACATAATTTGGCTTCACCATGCATAGGCTATTTTCAAAATGAGTTATATGGGCGTTTATCAAAGTGACTGTGGTTCTCTCTTTTAGTGCAAAGAACATGCCTTTCCAGCTAACCTAGTCTTGAAGCTCTCCATTGATGTTTTAAACGCGAAGCATGTTTTAAAATCTATTTATACATCTATCTATCTATCTATCTATCTATCTATCTATCTATCTATCTATCTATCTATCTATCTATCTATAGCCGCCTACGTCTTTGTGCTCTCATGGTCGTTTCGTTCACTAGGTATGTACCAAAATTGGCATACTATGACAAGAATATACGACTAACATAAATGATATGTCATGGTATGAATGTCATGACATGCATGTCATATATGTCAAGAAAGAGCTGCCTACGTCTTGGTGCTATCATGGTCGTTTTGTTAACTTGGTAGATACCAAAATTGGCATAGTATGACAGGAGTGTATGACGAACATAAGTGATAGGTCATGACATGCGTGTCATGTAGATTATGACAATTACCCAGCAAAAAATATTAACGCTGAAAAACCACTGAAATGGTTTCGGACGTGGGTAATAATTGAAGGAAGCACTAAAGGATGCTGATAGAAGTCATAGTCATGAGCATGACTCCGCATTAATGACATTGACTCAGCGAAAAAGGATTAACACTGAAAAACCACTAGAATGTGGGTTCGGACGTGGGCACTAAGTGAAGGAAACACTGTAGGAAGATGGTAGAAGTCATAGTCATGACCATGACTGAGCGAAAATGACAATGACTCAGCGAAAGAACATTAACACTCAAGAACCAGTGAAATGGACTTGGACGTGGGTATTAAGTGAAGGAAACACTAAAGGATGATGGAATAAGTTATAATCATGAGCATGACTCAGCAAAAATGACAGTGACTCAGTGAAAAATGATTAACACTCAAAAATCAATGGAATGGGTTCGGATGTGGTACTAAGTGAAGGAAAAAGCTAAAGGTTGGTGGTCGAAGCCATAGTCATAAGCATGACTAAGGCCTTACGGTCTCTTAGCTGTCTCTAAACTGACTCCTGAGGCCTCATGACATGAGTGTCATGTATGTCATGAAAGAGCTGCCTATATACGTCTTGGTGCTCACAAGGTCGTTTCGTTAACTTGGTAGGCTCCCCGCACACTGCTTCGCATAACATCGATTCTCACAGGTTGTGGAATCTGCCGGCTTTTAAATGCAAAGCATTTCGTGGCGAACATTTGCGACTTTGAGTGTATCTATCTAGCCGCCTACGTCTTGGTGCTCTCATGGTCGTTTCCTTAACTTGGTATGTATCAAAGCTGGCATAGTATGACAAAGGTTTATGACGAACGTAAATGATAGGTGATGACATGAATGTCATGACATGTGTGTCATGTAGGTAATGATACAGCCGCCTAGGTCTTGGTGCTCTCATGGGTAAAAAACACGATGTATCAAAGAATCGAGAATTAATGATGGTAATAGGTGCAAGTAAGGTTATGATACATAGTGAAATATTTATCGCGCATGTTGCAGCATATTGCGGCATTACCGTACATGTTGCCACAGGTACCGGCTTCCGTTAACCTGTGGCAACATGTACATAGGACAAACCGGTCGGTGCGTAAACACCCGTCTTAAAGAACATGAACGTTCTCTCGGTAAAGAAAATCATTCACACTTGTCGAACCACTATAATCTACGTCATTGTGATCCGGTATTTTTTGACACTGACATTTTGTTTTCAGATAAAAACAAACACGTGAAATAACAGAAGCGTTCCATATCAAAAAGTGTGCTGAAAATGCATAAGTCAACCATCGGTTGCAATTACTGACAGATAATTTGCATTTTTGAGTACTGGTTGAACTTTTTATTGCGATAGCAATTATATGGACACTCAAGAGGATTTCTGCCGTCGGCGTCGTCGTCGCCGTCGCCGTGAGGTTCCGTATGACGTAAAAACCAGTGAAATGGGTTTGGACGTGGGTACTATGCGAGGAAAACACTAAAGGATGATCGTAGAAGTCCTAGTCATGAGCATGACTCCGCAAAAATGAGAATGACTCAGCGAAAAAAATGATTAACACTTGAAAACCGCTGGAATGGATTTGGACGTGGTCACTAAGTGAAGTAAACACCGAAGGCTGATGATAAAAGTCATAGTCATGAGCCAAAATTCGCAAAATTGACAATGACTCAGCGAAAAAAGATTAAGACTCAAAAACCACTGAACAGGTTCGCACATGGGTGTTAAGTGAAAGAAACACTAAAGGATGATGGTAGAAGTACTACGCCACGCGCTGCCGCCCGGGCGACTGTATCCTGAAAGTCGTCTGCGGCGGGGGCAGAGCCCTTCCTTCCTGAGCTGTTTTCACGGCGACGAAGGTCAATTCGCTCGCTGCTGCTGCCGCGCTTACTCACTACAGCATTTTGACAGCGGTCATCAAGTGAGATGCGTTCATGTTTGCTTGTGCGTGCGTGACATCATGCTTGTTATTTAGTGAGTATGCCTATGTTAACAAGTTTATACGGCCGACAAAACTACTATCCTTACTTCGTATAGATGTCCACGAGTTTGTTATCGCATTCGATGCTTCGCCGTTTGGGCGAAACTCTGACATTTCTTCAAAGCCCTCTTCTTAAATAAAGATTTTCAATCTTAATACTTGTCTCCTGGCGCATATCTTTGTTTGAACCAATAAAAAGAATCGGTTTATTTGGGTCGTTTTTTTTAAAGAGTGCGCCATAGTGAAATGGCTAACAATCTCTATCCTGTAACAATGCCACAGCGAAGCACCGGAAACACACACACCATGTCACTTCGCGAAGATTGGCAGTGGCAAAAGCTCTAGACTTTAGAAGGCCACTTATCCCCCATAAGTGTATCGAGCCGGGAAAAAAGTTATGGTTGGTCCCACCTTCATATGAGGAAGGAAGGAAAGAGTGGAGAAGGAAAGGCAGGGAGGTTAACCAGTTCAGCACAAACGGTTTGCTACCCAACACATGGGAGCGGAATGAGGGGGAACCGCCTTCATAGGAATCGGTAGAACACGAAAGTGAAACGTGTCTTCAGAGAAGCTGTTGCATGTTTGCTTCGTGAACTCACGGTCCACTGCAGCGAAAGGCGCACCATTTGCGGGCACGTTACTATGTTGCAAGTTTGCTTAGCGCGCGGCGTCCTGCCGGCGAGTGGCTTCGGCGAAGGTGCGAGCATTGTGGTCGTGCTCCGTAGTGGCTACAGCAGCCATCGGAGCTATCCTGCTTCACGCTAGGTGTCTCTCGCCGGAGCAAAGCCGCTAAGCTAGATTCGCCCGGCTGAAAGTTGTATGATGATGATGATGATTTATTGGCATCCCCTTTGAAACGGGGCGGCGACAAATAGTCACCTAGCCTGCTTGATTTAATCAGGTATACTATGCATGTTCTTTATCTAGCATTTTTGTATACCTCTCATTATTTTTCTTTTTCAAAAATTTACCTTGTACCGCTGCCTATGATTTTAAGAGATCAGGTCGTATCCATCTTTTCCCTGCTTTTTTTCCACCAGTACTCTAATCGTCTCTTGCTGATCTCTACGGCTGATCTGTTTATGTTTCCTTCCACTTTAAACCCAAGCGCTTCTGGGAGTTGCACGTTACCTACGGTTCTCGCTTGGGTGGATCCCGTCGCATTCCATTAGGGTGTGCTGAGTGGTCTCTGGATCTTTACTGCAGCATACACATGTCTCATCTAGTTCCGAATATTTGTTCCGATATGTTTTCGTCCTTAGGCAACCGGCTCGAGCCTCAAATAGCAAGGCACTGGCCTTTGTGTTATCGTACAGATTTTCCCTTCCAATTTCTTTCTTCTCATTCTTGTAAATCTCCATTGTCCTTTTCGTTTCCATTCTTTGCATCCAATTCACGGTCTCTATTTCTCTCACTTTCTTTCTGATGATCCCTGGTTGTCTATTTACAGTTTCGATTATCCTGTACTTGGTTGCCAACTTTCTTGACCTCTTCCTCCATTCTGTGTCCACGCTTTTCATGCAGAGATACTTGTGCACTTTAGCAGCCCATTTATTTTCATCCATGTTCCTGAGCCTTTCTTCAAAACTAATTTTGCTTTGTGCTTCTCTGACTTCAATAGAGGCCCAACCCATGTCACCATGCACTGCCTCATTTGTCGTATTACCGTGTGCTCCCAAAGCCAACCGGCCTACTGATGTTTGGTTAACTTCCAAACCCGCCAATATATCCGATTTTAAGCATATGGCATTTGCGAATGTTAGCGCTGGCACCATTACTCCTTTCCAGATTCCACACACCACCTCATACTTACTGTGGCCGCGCAGTGCTCTGTGTTTCATCATTGCTGCATTCCGCTTCCCCTTTATTTTCAGATTATCGTGGTGGTTGCTTGAGTAATTCTTTCCTTCGTTTATGTGTACGCCGAGGTACTTATATTGCTTCACTATGGGTATTACTTGCTGTTGAATTGACACCACGCAGTTACTCGTCCCTTCATTCAAGATCATAATTCCTGATTTCTCTGTGCTAAACTTAAGGCCCAGATTTGTCGCTGCATTCCCACAGATATTCGCAAGTATCTGTAAATCTTTTTTATTGTCCGCTAGTAGCACAATGTCGTCTGCGTACATCAGTCCAGGGACCTTCTGTTGCACCATTTGTCCATTACGCATGTAGGATAAATCAAAACCTAATTCGCTGTTTTCCAGTCGTCTTTCTATGCCCTTGACGTAAAGCGTGAACAACAATGGTGACAGAGGGCATCCTTGCTTCAATCCTTGGTGAATTCCCACCATTTCATTTCCTTTTCGGCCTTCCCATGCCACTTGTACTTGGTTGTATCGCCCCAAAGCGTAGCGCCATCTTGTGGCGCCCACTGAAATCTCCGGGGTTTTCGCGGAGAAAGGGGAATGGGCGGGGCGGCGGCGGAAGGATACCACCGACGATGAGCGGGCTGCGGACGCCAAGCGTAAGCGTGCTGTCTGCCAGGACCACTAGGCGGAAAGAAATGCGAACCGCCCATGTGGCCCCGATCCCGCAAACTTGTAACGTTTTACTAGAGCAATGGTCAATCACCACATACACAGCTTCGCTGGTCATCCACCTTCACAGAGAGGAATGACACTGAATTTTTCTTTGGTGCTAACTTTTTTTAATCTGTTCTGTAGAGAATGCCCCCCCCCCCCCCCTTATTCAATGCGCTTCAGCGGGCCTGTAAGGTATTATGCAAAAATAAAATGTTACGAACGGCGTATGAAATTCGCCCAACGTCCTGAAACAAGTGTACATGACCGTGAAGCCAACATTTAAGCAGATAGGCCGAAATTTGCGAGTGATGTCTGGGCTAAGTTCCTGTAGCGTCACTTCAATACGGGCTTTCTAATTCAACATATTTATTAAACAAGACGTCGAAAGTGTTTACGACCACTTATTCGCTGTATTTCCCTATGTCCTTAACAACTCTAAGTAACGCTGTGTCTATGTTTGGCGAAAATAATGCACATGTTATCTTTAAACGTAGGCAAACTTTAACGTTTCTCGTCTAATTATTACCCTTGGAACGAAATACTAAATCTTTGTTGTCACCCTATTTTCACGCGTGCCGCGAGGCACCTATTATGTTGGCCGCGATGTCCCCGGCGAACTAAAAACATCACCCCATTTATATTTTGAGGACATAGGGGGCAAGTTATCGGTGATGTGTAGACAAAGCACAAAATGTGCGGGTATATTAGGCTCTTTGCAGCAAATTACGTACGAAAGATATACATAGTGTGTTACGTTTGGCCGAGTTGGGTTCCAAGCCGGGAGAAGAAGACGCCGGGAGAAGGAAGAACGTAGTTTTAATGCGGCATGATTGCCGAAAGAAGGTGTACAAACGAAGCCGCCAACGGCGTGATCCGCAGTCCTTTATAAAGGAACGCCGTGATCAAAGGGCGAGTGAAAACATATCAGCGCACATGCGCGAAAAAGATTATCGTCCGGAACAGATGAGCCAGACTTGGGCGCCGGCTGATAAGCGGTACGCAAACGCAACAGCGTTATCGGTGATGTGTAGACGAAGCACAAAATGTGCGGGTATATTAGGCCCTTTGCAGCAAATTACGTACGAAAGATATACATAGTGTCATAACTGTGTTTTGCGGTGAGCAAGGAATTTAATCTGCAGTCTGTGCAGAACTATAATTGTCACCGGGCTACAACATAATGAAAATGTAAGAAAGCTTATCTTTGATGTGCAAGGTAATTTTAATGTGCGTGGATAAATTACAGGCTTTTTAAAAAAAGTATTTAACAACTATTTGCCCGGAAGCCTCATTCAGCTGTTATCATGAATATTTTCCAGTGTCCTTAGAAAACTGTACGTGACACCGAGCTCACATTCGGTGGAATTAGTAACAATGTTAGCGGTTATACGCGTCTAAAGTGTAACACTTCTCGCATAATTATGTTCGTTGCAAATATATATACATACAGAACCCTCAATTGTTCTCTGTATTTTTGGCCATAAAAAGAACCAGTGATGGCCTTGGGGAACTAAACCAGTCACTTTGTTTATATTTAGGGGAAATATAGAGCCATGTTATGGGTGACGCGTTGGCAAAGGGGCAAGTGGCGGAGACGCGCGCTCACCTGCACCCTCCTAATAAGTGCTTGATCACGCTACCAAATTCTTCCGCACCCTTGAGCGCGCTTGATCACCTTACCTCCAACATTAGGCTTTCGGGAGAATTACAAGCATCAGATAGCCACCGTCTATTTCGGCTCACCTTGGTACCCTTTCTCTCGCACCAACAGCATTTAGCGCGTGGAGCTCGATCTTATCACACTTGAAGTTTATATGGAACCTCACGGAGACGGCCAGGAAGGGTGTCCGCACATTTGTTATATAAATAAATTGATTTGCCGTTTCAAGCGCGTATTTCCGGGAATTTTCATAATTAAGCAAGCGTCCCCACTAGTCCAAAAAAAAAAAAGCCGGCAGATCCCACGCCCGGAGGCAATCGACGTTAAGCGATGGAGCCTACCAAGTTAACGAAATGACCATGAGCGCACCAAGACGTAGGCGTGACGCGTGACATGACATGACGCGCATGTGACACGACGCGCATGACATCACATTCATCTCATTAGTCCTCAGGACTCCCTTTAGCTACGCCTAAGAGACCTTAAGGTGAAAGCTTCAGTCATTCTCATGACTATGACTTCGACCATCAACCTTTAGCCGTTTCCGTCTCTTACTACGACATTCGAACCCATTTCAGTGGTTTTTGAGTGTTAATATTATTTCGCTGATTCATTGTCGTTTTAGCTGAGTCATGGTCATGACTATGACGCCTACCACAATCCTTTAGTCTCGGCGGTCAGTGTAGCATTTTGGTTTGTAGCGGTTTTCTTCTTTTTTTTCCCCGAGGCTGATAAGTCTCCGGAGGCCAGCGCCGCCAAATTAATGTCGGCTGGCCGCCCACCCGCTGCAGCTGCTTTGCATCGGCTTAGTACCCACGTCCTAACCCACTTCAGTGGTTTTTGAGTGTTATTATTATTTCGCTGAGTCATTGTCATTTTTGCTGAGTCATGCTCATGAGTATGACTTCTACCACCATCCTTTAGTGTTGTCTTCACTTAGTACCCATGTCCGAACCAGTTTCAGTGGTTTTTGAGTGTTAATCTTTGTTTCGTTCGGTCATTGTCATTTTAGTTGGCTGTTTTGTGACCTACATGACACGCCTGTCATGACATTCGTGTCAAGGCCTATGGTTTATGTTTGTCATACACTCTTGTCATACTATGCCAATTTTTGTACCTACCAAGTTAACGAAACGACCATGAGAGCACCAAGACGTAGGCGGCTGTTTCTATCTATCTATAGATAGATAGAAACAGCCGCCTACGTCTTGGTGCTCTCATGGTCTCATCTACGAGATAGATAGATAGATAGATAGATAGATAGATAGATAGATAGATACTGTCAAAGTGGCAAATGTTGGCCAAGAAATGCTTCGTATTTAAAATATACAAGTGCTTTGGCAAGCCTATTCATTTTGGCTTTCTTCATAGCAAACGGAAGTAGAGCAGGGCAACTCGAGCGCGCTTTTGAAGCGGGAGGGGGAGGGAGATAGGAGGAAGTGAAGCAGGCGATATCAAGTCTTCGCGATGCATTGGCAAGCAAGAAAAATAAAAATGTCGCAGTTTCGCCCGAAAGGCGAAGCATCAATTGCGATAGCAAATAAGTAGAGAGATATTCGGAGTAGGGATAGTAGAGTAGTTTTATCGGCCGCATAAACTTGGACACATTCGCTTTCTAACTGATTGACAAGCGTGGTGTCATCGCGCACAAGCAAACATGAATAGATCACACTGAAATAACCGCAGACAACGACTGTCAAAACGCTGGCGCGGCCGCTGCAGCGGGCGAAGAATCGTGCGGTCTATCGCTTCAACGGAAACTGAGCGGCGAATGGACAGCGCATAAAGGTCAGAGCCGTGCGGAGACACGGCCGGGCTCGACTGGCGCGCGCACTCGCTTCTTAAGAAGCGAGCGAGCGCGCGCGCCAGTCGAGCACAGCCGTGGTGGAGATAAAGAGACGGTGCGGGCGACGGCCACCACAGCCAGTGCAAGCGTATTTGTTGGCAGAGTAGAAGCTGCTCCCCCCGTCCCTCCCGCGCTGCCTCCCCGCTTTTTTTTTTTTTTGCTTTCGCGTGGGAGATTGCGTTGCCAGTTCTTGCGCTGGGTTGCAAGATAAGCATTTGGTGCCGTAGCACAGCGTCGCCCCGCCTCCCTCCCCCCTATACCCCCACGGCCTTTTGGGCGACAATCGCGTTTGATTTCCGCCGTGCGTTGGCTCTCCGTGACAGCGCGTGTCCCCCGCGCGCTTTTACTCGCGCATACGGTGCGCGGTGACGATTTTATCGCCCTTGGAATCTATACGTAACCTCACGGCGACGGCGACGACGACGGCAGAAATCCCGTTGAAGTGTCCATATAATTGCTATCGCAATAAAACAGGAAAAAAATAAGGGGAGGGGGGGGGAGATGGTAGGTGTGTCAGTAAGTGCAGAGCAAAAATCGGGTGCCGGCACATAGAGCGACATTTTAGAGCTTGAAACCTGAGTCGCTCGTGCGCTATTCTCTCCTACGGACTCTCCTCTTCTGAAAATAGCTTGGGCTGCTCTAACTTCCACGGTGGGAACATAGTTCGGCATTTAATGCGCGACAGTGCAAAGTATATTATACGCATCTAGTTAGCATTACGGCGGAAACTCTGAAGTTAGTTAGCATGTTGCAAACTCAGCATCGTCCAGCTTCAAAGCGAGGACTTCAATAGCGCCGCAGATTTCTTTAATGGATGGCGTGGCCCGAAGCGCGCCACCCGCCGGATCTTTTCGACCGTGTACGATGAATCGCGGTGATCTCGGCACTTGTTTTGGGAGGCGAAAGCAGGGGATAGGGAGAAGAAGACCCTAATGAACGCTCGATGAGCCCGCTGGCATCGCACGGCAGATCGAAGCTCAATTTGCTATTCCGTGTACGACGGAATGGGCGAACGAGGAGGCCACTTAGTCACTGAGGGGTTTGGAGCCCAGCTATTCTGTCGATAATGGGGGCACTCGCATCGGCTGACGCCTGCAGATGTCTGAAATTGACTTACGAGTGAGCTCGACAAAGTTTGGAATTTCGCGCAAGACAAACGGCTAGCAAAAAAAGGAGCTGGTGGCATTGAGAGAGCGAACGTCGAGCGACTGAGAGGCGCCATCCAAACTCCACAGCTTACTCTCGCAAAACTGAAAAGATTTATCTGCTGTTGCTCGTTCTTGTAGGGCACATCAAAGGCGCCACCCGTCTCAAACGGTAGAAGGAAATTATTACGCTGCATTGACTCCCATACTGAAAGCTAAACGAAGCGAGAAAACATCCCGTGGAAGAGCTGAATGATGCGTAATGTAGCACGTTGAGTGAATCCCGCAGTTCAATCTTTACGTGTTCGCTGAAGAGGTGTCGCGCACTCCAGCACACTGAGAGTCACTTTTGAGGAATTTATGAAACATAACGTCAAGCTAACACGCACCGTTTTTGCTGAAACTAAATGTGCTGGGGTTATAACACGCTGACCGAATCGGAATCCCCGGGACTTAGCAAAAACAAGAAGAACGTGTCGCCGAAGAATATTCGGGCGTTAGTCTGCTGAACGTTCAATTGTGGCAGCAGTGAAGTCCTCAAAATCTGGTTTGCCTTCTCCGTCGGTCCCGTCCATCCGTCAATTCTGTTCCGCTGAAGACAACCGTTGTCGTCATCAACGACACACGACGATTATTTTTTTGTCGTTGTCGTCAGGCCACTTCATTATCCGCAGCATACAGAAAAGGAACCATCTCGACTGGTGTATGAGCCCATGCCAGTGGAGCAGTGTTTATTTGCAAGTCGAGGGCGCTAACCATAGAGCTATCGTTTTTTTATGTGATTTTCTGATACACAGCAACACAATACTCACACACAATCGGAAGACATACGTAAAGTTTTCACAAAGCTAAAGCTGTGGAGATCTGAGTACTTTTATCTGTAGCTCAACCTTGGTTCGGCTGACACCACATTAAAGCTCAATTAATGTTGTCAGTGGCTTGACGTTGGCCGACCGGGCGTCGATGTCTGCACGTCGTATTGCCTTTCCGTCCCGCCATGACTAGAATAATGATAACATCGACTGAGGTGAAGTCATCAGATTGAACGGACAAGAAACGGAATTCGTATGGATGAATCGGAAGATTTTTTTAGGGTATTTTCGGGCCAATTATTCATTGTCTTGCTCGTGAAAACGGTGTCATCGGCACAAAGAAGACGTACATGGCAATTATAATGGTAAACGTCAAACACGGCGCATACCCACACGGCGCATACCCAAAACAACTTCAATTACAAATGCGACAACGCAGCGACAACAGCACAATTTTTTCGCACAGAAGCTGATAAGATTGAACGCCGCCACGTGCCCTATATAGAAAAACTGCAAATACACACAAAAAATTATTTCGCTTAAATCTCGTATGTTGCACTGCGTTATTTTGTTAGTGATATCAACGGCAGCAGAAGAAGCCCGCGAATACACGCGAAATGGCCGCCCGACTGGCCGCTCGATGCACTTTGCGTGTATTCGCGAGCATCTTTCACGTTTGGGAAAACACTTTTATGTAGCATGTATTGAGCAACAGAAAGCTGTATCAGGAGTTTCTCGTATTGATCTACAATTTTCTCATTGGCTCAGTGACTCATTTCTCATTTCATCTCATTATAATAAGGGAGAAGTTGATTAACAAAATAATACTAATTATCTAATTAGGGAGACTGCTAAAAATTATCTTAGTATTTCGAAGCGATGCCAAAGAATATTACCTTGGTTCTCTCCAGATACGTAGCATTTGCATATATTTAATGTTTGGCCCAAGTTAAACTGAAACGCCCTGTATATTGACATCGACATGCGATAAAAATTCACTGTTAGTCAGCGCCGTGGTGTCTCTCCTCTCACCACCGTCTCGTTCGTAGCGCTGTTTCCTTGAATTTCAGCAATATACCAAACAGACCAATTCAAGATCCTACCACTTCAAGGGATCGGCTCCTTTTTAGGCGCATGAAAAAGCGATGCGCAGTGTTATCGAAATAACCCAAAGATTACGGTGCAGCGCAATCTCTTCAAGAATAAACTGGACGCCAGTATAATTTGCGGAAAAGCGTGCCATCTTTCTGCGTCAAAACTGCATCTCGAATATTTTTCATACAAGAAAACGCTAAAGGTGCTCTTTCGAGAGTTCCAGTAAGCTGTCATTCATGACTTAGGAGTACCTGCCATACATGCGGTCTCGATATTAGTCTGGAGGTGCTCTTCTCGGTAAGCGGGGTTCTTGTTACTATTCGACCAGGAGGAACTTCTTCAACGTGCCTTTCTCCGTACAAAAGCTATAGTATATATATAACGATCGGACACTCGAGATGTCTTGCGAAAACATTGAAGATTATTTTAATGCGATTTGCATTGTTTGGGAGCTTCACCCGGTTTGCGTTAAATACATTTGCTTCTAACTTCTTTCCCGCCGACTTGACTGATCGAGTGGTATGTGCCACTGGGAATGTGCGGCTCTTTTTTGAACTTCTGCCAGTCCAACTTGTGTCACTGGGCATGATCAAATGTCACCCTTCAATGAGGCTATTTAAAGGCAGCTTGGGTAACTTGGTATATGCCGCTTCTAAATTTAAAAAAAATCAATATTTTTTTTCTGGTGTTTGGTGAAATGTATAACCTCCGTCATATATGTATTCAGACTATCTCGAATGCATACATGAAGGACACGGGCCACGTGCGGACTTCTCGGCTGCGCCGCTAAGCGGCACAACATGTACAGAGGGAAGAAGCCCCCTCTTCTCACCTTTAGGTGAGAAGTCACCTAAAGCGCTGCTGAACAAGCCAGTATCACCTGCAAGTGGCATCTTTGCCAAATGTGAGCGAGAGCGCCCGTATAATATTTTAATCAGAGATGGAGATTTCAGCCTTCCCCAATGGCTGACGTGCTGCTGTAGAATAAATGCTGGAAACCTCATTAGACCTAATTTTCACGAATCCCCCAAAAACGTAAAAGAGCAGCTTTACAACACAACTGTTCGCACAATACTCGAGTACGCTGGCGCGGCTTGGCACCCTCATATCTCATTACTTATAGACAAATTTGAACGCATTCAAAACGGCGCTGTCAGGTTTTTTTCTGGAAATTGCAATTTCAACAGCAATGTATTATTAATTAAAGAAAGCCTTGGCTGGCAAACACTAGCGCAACACCGCTTAGCAAGGAAATTGCAACTTTTTTTTTCGAGTTTACTCTTATCTCAAATGCGAATAAAATAAAAATAAAAAAACATAATAACAGCAGTTAGAACGTTCAAGTACAAAGGCTTCTGATTACACAATTTTAGCTAGGGTTTACATCGTCATAAGAAATTGGTAGCAAACTAAGATATAAAGTGGTAAGTACAAAATTCACTTAGTTTACAAACATATAGTTGGGAAATTGCTTCGATTACACTATGTTAGCTAAAGCCGCTCGAAACCTTTGGTTATCGTGAATGGATACGACTTCAGCAGGAAGGTGGTTGCATTCCGTGGATGACCGAAGGAAAAATAACTGCAAAAACGTTTTAGTGTGACATGATTCGAGACCAACCTTATAAGGATGGTCGATTCGAGATGATACATATTGTGGCTGAAAAATGAGATCATTGTGGAGTGTTGAATGGTGGTATAGCTTGCGAAAAAGAACTGAACATGCGATTTTGCGACGAGAAGAAAGTCGACTAAGTGAAAGGTTGGTTTTCATGGCAGACACACTTGCAGTTCTATTGTAAATACGTAAGATGAAACGAACTGAATTATTTTGAACGAGTTCTAATAAAATTAATGCTTTGTGAGTGGCAGGATCCCAAACAGCGCATGCATATTCTAGTTTCGTACGTATAAGGGTAGTATAAAGAAACATTTTAGCAGCGAAGCTGTTCTATACTCGGCGAGAGCTTTTCTTGACATTGGAGCGAAGGCTACGGAGGCGGGGCCTCCGCACATTTGTGTTACTACGCAAGTAGTCCGGCAGCTTGCAGCCGATTTCAGTTCCAGTTTCGGTTTTCGCTAGCTCGCAGGGCTAGTGTGTTTAGCAAAACGTATTCGTCGACCAGCTCGGGCTGACGGCGCCTTACTCCAGCACAGACATTGCAGATAACCTGCTTGGTTTGTTTGGAGACCCACTTCTTGTCACTTCTTGTGGTGCCACATTTATCAATCATTGTCACATTTAGAGTATAGCCTCCTCGGAGAACGAAAAGGAGAGTTTGCGGCCACGCACAGTACCGCCGGCACCCGGGACGCCATGTTTACTGCGAGAGCCACCAGCAGGCGGTGCCAAAAATGTGGTGCCGTCCAAGAAATAAAAAAGAAAAAAATTAAGGCGCAGTCTGACTTTTTTTTCTATGAACAGCTGCCAATATTTGTTGTATATTTATAATTAAGAAAGTTTTATTTATTCGGGCCAAGTAACTCTTAGAATCAGAAAATAAAACAGGCACTATTTCCTGGTGCGCGCGCATGCAGGCGGTTCGGCTCTGTAGCTTCCACAGTGGTGTCAAGGAAAGCTGTCGCCGAGTATAGCTAACCGTAAAAGTGGCGCCTGCTGTCGCGAAACCTCGCCGAGCTATGACGTCACTGCGTTGCCTAGCAACCACCTCACGGAGCGGCGTGTACCTCGCCTCCATATATACATATATATATAGGGATACCAGAAGTCACAGAGGCATTGCGTAATCAAGGAGTACAGGAGGAACACGTGAATTATCTTGGCAAATATCTACAAGGATTCCGCAGCTACCTTGGTTCTCCACAAGAAAAATAGAAAGTCACCAATCAAGAACGGCGTCGGGCAAGGAGACACAATCTCTCCAATGTAATTCAATTCACTGCATGCTTAGAAGAAGTATTCAAGCTCTTAGACTGGGAAGGCTTAGGAGTGAGGATCAACGGCGAATATCTCAGCAACCTTCGGTTTTCAGATGAGATTGTCCTGTTCAGCAACAATTGGGATGAATTACAACATATGATCGAGGACCTTAACCGAGAAAGTGTAAGAGTGCGGTTGAAGATTAATATGCAAAAGACAAAGATAATGTTCAATAGCCTGGCAATGTTATTACGTTTGTAGCCATTTTCTTAAAGTGGAGGGGCCCAATTCACAGAAATAGTACTTACTCTAGAACTGTTTCCGGGAAAAATTCAAAGCAATTGTGACGTCAAAGAAAATATTGGCGAAGGCGACCAGCCGCTGACGAACAGCTGTTGAGAAGGAAAAGCCTTGTGAATTCTGCGACCTGTTCTACTTTCTTTCCTTGTACGTGCATAGTAAAGCACATTGTCCTATTCTAATTCCTGTTCTATTCATTGTCCTATTCAGCAACAATGAGGAGGAATTACAACAAATGATTGAGGACCTTAACCGAGAAAGTGTAAGAGTGGGGTTGTAGATTAATATGCAGAAGACAAATATGATGTTCAAAAGCTTAGGAAGGAAACAAGAATTCAGGATCGCCAGTCAGCCTCTAGAGTCTGTAAAGGAGTACGTTTATCTAGGTCAATTACTCACAGGGGACCCTGATCATGAGAAAGAAATTTACAGAAAAATAAAATATGGTTGGAGGGCATACGGCAGGTATTATCAAATCCTGACTGGGAGCTTAGCACTGTCGCTGAAAAGAAAAGTGTACAATCATTGCACTGTACCGGTGTTAACATATGGGGCAGAAACTTGGAGGTTAACAAATAATCTTGAGGACAAGTTGGGAACCGCACAAAGAGCGATGGAACGAAAAATGTTAGGCTTAATGTTAGGAGCCAGGAAGGGAGCGTTGTGCCATGGATCAGAGAGCAAACGGGGATAGCCGATATTGTAGTTGACCTTAAGAGGGAAAAATTGAGCTGGACAGGCCATGTAATGCGTAGGATGGATAACCAGTGGACCATTAGAGTTACAGAATCGAGACCAAGACAAGGGAAGCGCAGTCGATGACGGCAGAAAACTAGGTGGGGTGATGAAATTAGGAAATTTGCCGGCGCAAGACAGGGGTAATTGGAGATCGCAAGGAGATGCCTTCGTCGTGCGGTGGATATAAATATACACTGATCATGAATTCATAAAGATAACACTTCATAACTGTAAGTGTGTGTTGCTTTATTACGTTAAACCCAATCAAATAATTGAAAGAATTGGAGACGTGAGCGCACTAAGGGTGGATTCGTGTACTATACGGCAGGGGCTTAAGCAGGCCAATTACCAACTCAAAGCTGCACACTTAGGCAGCTATATCTGGATGTGCTGCAGCCTATTCGCCGATATCACATTCCGTCTGAGTCGTTTTCTAGACCGGAGCACACTTCAGAAACCGAGAATGGACGAACGTAACATGTATAATTGTTATTTTCTTGCAGCAACCTTTGTATGCGAAACACCCTGTAGTCTTAGGGCACAAGTGGCATTTTGAAAAATCGCACGGCTTGTAGTAAAAGGTGATTTCTTGCTTGCTCTGGCATATTTCCTTGCTGAATATCAGCGACGTATTTCCTAGGATCTTAATGGAGAATTACTTGGAGTGGCGCACATATGCACTTTCTTACGTCGCATTCTTCGGAGCTATAGTTACTTCTTTCCTTCTTGGCATCCGTTGGTGCAAAGACTGAAAGCTGCACTGGAAGAAACCGACAGTCGGAGGCAGCCGAATGGATCGATGCCACGACGTACCCTTCGCGAGTGGTGCATGGATCTCGCGTAACAGGCGAGCACGTGAATGGCGCGGTGGTGTCGGTAATTGGAGCTCCGCTGCTATTCAGCCGGCAAGCCGGCCAAAGCGCGATCCCTATCCCGGTCTCGACGGGACGCCAGCGAATGCAACGCTGGAACGCCCGTCTCTCTCGCTAGGTGGCGACAAGATCAGTGAACTTCCAAAGGAGAAGGCGGGGAGCCAGACACCCGCCGGTGCCGGAACGGCGCATCATCAAACGCGCATCTCGAGGCGATGCGACAACGAGCAATTAACCACGGTGCTTCGGCTAGCCTTCTGGCCCCGAGCGCCAAGCGAACGCAATTACACGCGGACTCGGTGCCAAGAGTCAGTGGCACGAGGGGTGATAACTGTGTGCAAGTTGTGAGCCAGCCGCTCTTGGTTTGAGCGCCAGAGTATTGCGCGCATTGCTATATCTGCTATAGTAGGGGCCGTATGAGCAAGCTTTGAAGATGATCAGCACATTACGAAATGCCCGTTGCACGAACTGTCGACATAGGGAACACTCACTCCGCTGTTAAACTTGCAATGTTGGACGTGCCAGTTCAAGGCAGCCCTACTTTTGAAGCGAAGCTTTCCTTGCCCTCTTTTTTATTTTTCCGCTGATTCTGCTGCTGCTATCGCTGTCTTCCACACCGTGTCGGGAGGTGACGGACAGCACACGGTAGTAGTGCGAGAGAAGAGACCATTATCATCAGCCTATTTTTATGTCCACTACAGGACGGAGGCGACCTCCAATTACCTCTGTCTTGCGCTAGCTGATTCCAACTTGCGCCTGCAAATTTCCCAATTTCATCACCCCAACTGAGCTTCTGCGGTCCTCGACTGCGCTTCCCTTCCCTTGGCACCTATTCTGTAACCGGTTATCTTCCCTGCGCATTACATGACCTGTCCAGCTCCATTTATTTCTAATGTCAACTAGAATACCGGCTATCCCCGTTTGCTCTCTGATCCAGACAGCTTTCTTCCTGGCTCTTAACATTACACCTAAAATTTCTCATTCCATCGCTTTTGTGTGGTTTTTAACTTGTTCTCGAGCTTCCTTGTTAACCTCCAAGTTCCTGCCCAATGTCTTAGCAGCGGTATAATGCAGTCATTGTCAACGTTTCTTTTCAACGACAGTGATACTCTTCTAGTCAGTTTTTGGTTGTGCCTGCCGTATGCACTCCAACACAATTTTTATTCTTCTGTAAATTTCCTGCTCATTATCAGTGTCTCCTGACAGTAATTAATTTAAATAAACGTGCTCCTGCACCGATTTTAGAGGCTTAATTCTGTTGTCATGAATCATGAATTCTTATTTTCTTGCCAGGCTATTGGTCATTACCTTTGTCTTCTGCATATTATTTTTCAACCCTAATGTCACACTTTTTCGGTAAAGGACCTCAGTAATTTGTCAATATTCATCCCCAGTGTTGTTGCACAGGGCAATGTCATCTGCCAACCGAAGATTGTTGAGATATTCGCCCTTGATCTGTGCTCCTAAGCCTGCCCAGTCTAATAGGTTGAATGCCTCTGAGCATGCAGTGAATAGTATTGGAGAGATTGTGTCTCCTTGCCTGACCCCTTTCCTGATAGGTAACTTTCTACTTTTCTTGTGGAGAACCAAGGTAGCTGTGGAATTTTTGTAGATATTTTTATCTGAAAGATAAACAGGGTAATATCATCAGCAATTTCGATGACATAGTTAAAGCAGCGGAATAATTCTATACTGACCTTTACAATACCCAAAACAGCCAAGCTACTTTCATTCGAAGTAGTGATGAACAGGATACAGAGGCTTCTTCTATAACTAGCGATGAAGTTAGAAAGGCCTTGAAAGACATGACCAGGGGAAAAGCTGCTGGAGAAGATGGAATAACAGCAGATGTAATCAAAGATGGAGGAGATATGATGCTTGAAAAGCTTGCGGCCCTTTGTACGCGCTGCCTCACAACTTCAAGTGTACCAGAGAGCTGGAAGAATGCCAACATTATACTAATCCATAAAAAGGTAGACATTAAAGAATTGAAGAATTATAGACCCATTAGCTTGCTTTCAGTATTGTATAAAATATTCACCAAGATAATTTCCAATAGAATGAGGGCAACACTTGACTTCAGCCAACCTAGAGAACAGGCTGGCTTCAGGAAGGGATATTCTACGATGGATCATATCCATGTCATCAATCAGGTAATCGAGAAATCTGCGGAGTACAATCAACCTCTCTATATGGCTTTCATAGATTATGAAAAGGCATTTGATTCAGTAGAGTTACCAGTAGTCATAGTAATGAAGGAGTACACGAGGCATACGTGAATATCTACAAGGATTCCAAAGCTACCTTGGTTCTCCACAAGAAATGTAGAAAGTTACTGATCAAGAAAGGGCTCAGGCAAGGAGACACAATCTCTCCAATGCTATTCACGGCATGCTTAGAAGAAGTATTCAAGCTCTTAGACTAGGAAGGCTTAGGAGTGAGGATCAACGGCGAATATCTCAGCAATCTCCTGTTTGCAGATGACATTGTCCTATTCAGCAACAATGGAGACGAATTACAGCAAATGATTGAGGACCTTAATCGAGAAAGTGTAAGAATTGGGTTGAAGATGAATATGCAAAAGACAAAGATAATGTTCAATTCTTGTTCAAGGGAACAAGAATTCAGCATCGCCATTCAGCCTCTACAGTCTGTAAAGGAGTACGTTTATCTAGGTCAATTACTCACAGGGACCCTGACCACGAGAAACAAATTTACAGAAGAATAAAATTGGGTTGGAGTGCATACGGCAGGCATTCCGAAATCCTGACTGGGAGCTTACCACTGTTGTTGAAAAGAAACGTGTACAATCATTGCATTCTACCGGTGCTAACACATGGGGCAGAAACTTGGAGGTTAACAAAGAAGCTCGAGAACAAGTTAAGGACCGCACAAAGAGCGATGGAACGAAAAATCTTAGGACTAACGTTAAGAGACAGGAAGAGAGCGGTGTGGATCAGAGAACAAACGGGGATAGCCGATATTCTAGTTGGCATTAAGCGGAAGAAATGGAGCTGGACAGGCCATGTAATGCGTAGGATGGATAACCGGTGGACCATTAGGGTTACAGAATGGATACCAAGAGAAGGGAAGCGCAGTCGAGGTCGGCAGAAAAGCAGATGGGATGATGAAGTTAGGAAATTTGTAGGCGCAAGTTGGAATACGCTAGCGCAAGACAGGGGTATTTGGAGATCGTAGGGAGAGGCCTTCGTCCTGCAGTGGACATAAAATATAGGCTGATGATATATATATATATATATATATATATATATATATATATATATATATATATATATATATATATATATATATATATATAATGTAAGAAGCCAGCAAACAATGACACCAAGGACAACATAGGAGAAACTACTGGTATTTAATAATTGAATTAAAGAAATGATAAATAATGGAAATGAAAATAAATTAAACAACAACTGTCCGCAGGTGGGGAACGATCACATGTCTTCGCATTACGCGTGCGCTGCTCTTACCATTGAACAACCGCGGCGGCGTTTTCCCATCTACTTTATGGCGTATGCTTTTACAACTAGAACTAACCCTGCCAGAGCCACCACTCACAAACCTAGGCGGCGGATGTGGAACTTCCTTTCTGCTGCAGGCGTCACGAGTACGTGATCTTTTTGGGTGAAGGCAACTGGTCAATATACCCACATATGCTACCTGAAGGCATCAATGTTGCCGAATTCCAGCCCTCGTTATGTAATTAACGAGAAGAAAGGAAACGGAGGGGCCCGATTTTTATTAATCGTATCATTATTATAATCATTATTAAGTTAATTGAAATGAATGAATCTCCTTGGTGTCATTGTTAGTTGGCTACTTGTGATATGATTAACTTGTGCGTAACGTAACTTGTGCCAAAATTGAAAAAAAATATATCCAAGTGTCACGTAGCTGGACAGAACCAAGGTAATGTCGTTTGCTGTCGCTTGAAGCAAGTTAGACACTTTATTTGTATGTCGCCTCTTCACGTAATTAGTTATAATAATAATTAACTTCTCAGATATTATAACCAGCGCAGTTTTTTTAAGCCTGAAAGACAGCCTGCGAAACAGAAAAAGGTGCCGCGCGACACTTCTCGCTCGATTTCGCCGGCATCTTTCAGTCTTGGAAAAAAGCTTTATGTAGCACGTATTGAGAAACAGTGTGCTGGATCGGAATTTTTTCATGCTGGAATACAATTTTCTGATTGACAATATTGCTGTGCATATAATATTTGAGAAGGTTTATAATTAATAATAACTAATTAGGCAATTAGGCGAGATACAAAGCAAAGACCGACTTGCTACAAGAGAATCAAAGAACATAACCTTGGTTCTGTCGAGCTACGTGGCACTCCCATATATTTAACTGTTTGTTTAAGGTTTTATTTATTTACTCATACTGTTGGCCTGTCGGCCTTTACAGGGTGGGTCAAAAGCAGCATTTCAACAATTAGTACACTACATGAATACTCCACTATTACATAGAGCACAAACAAACAGGTCAATAGCAGCATTTTGGCAATTAGTACAGTACATGATTAAGGCAGTACATGAATAAGCGAACGTAACCGAACAAAAATGATAAAGAAAACAAAAAAAAAACGTAAGCGTACAAAAGCTAAATATTCTGAACATACTCCAATCACTAATACAAGACTATAAATGCAATGTTAACAAACGAGCTCATACACACCCCAAAAATTACGCGGGACACCCAGCATATGGCTTTTGTTTCTTTGGTATAACAGTGTATTTTTTCCTGTGGTAATGGTCATGATTAGTGTTTTTAAATTTATTTTATTTATGCTAGTTTTTGTTTTAGTGTGTGAGATTAAAAAATCAACATACACATAACTTTGTAGCCGAGATATCTTGCACATTATTACGTGAATATCAATGTGTGATCTTGTGCTGTCATTTTGTATTGTATACTATACTGTGAAGTGGTTTCGTCAAAAGTAAGTCGAATTGTTGGTATTCTTGTTTGTTACAGAAATTACGGTCAACGTGCTTGTACTACCTACGTATTGGCGGGAATCAACAAATCAGACAAAAAGAAAACCAAATCAAACATCACACGCTCTAACAGCAACGAAAAGCACAGACCCGGCACGAAAGAAAATCGCAGAGCCCGTGAACGGTTATGCAACATACCCAGATAATATGAAATGACCTGGTGCTCTTGTCAAGTTAAAATGTCCTTCCTATATATTCTACTTAAATGTAAGCCTACTTCCGTGTGGACACGTAATAAACGACGTTGGGTTTATGGAAACAGAAAGAGAATTGGGCGGGGCTCGATTGGCGGGCATCCATAGCAAACCCTTTGGCTTAAATTCTGCAGCTTGCCATGAAAGGTACTAAAATGTCTGTCTCAGGGGTTGATCGACTGGATCCAAAAACGTTCAAAGAAAGGTATGCCTTGTGCCCTGTAGCTACATTTCTCGGCTGGAGTTCCTGCACAGACCGGTCATCTCCTTTTTGGCCGTTGAAGGACTCAAGCCATCAGTGCCAAACGCGAATTTTTCACTATAAATGAAAGAGCGAAAGCAAATAGCGTTAGAAAAATGGCTTGTAAGGCAAGAAAAACGCCCCACAGAGGTTTCTCAATCCCATAAGTGTGTAGCAG